>NW_021207059.1:0-2343 GCF_002162155.2 Triticum dicoccoides
CTACATACGATGAACCATGGCCGCTGGACGCAAGGACGACCGAAGCCCACACCGCCGCGGCGCCACCACCAGCACGAACCGCCACCACCAGCACTGCACCGCCCCCCACCAATCGACCGCCACGGCAGGGGGCGGCCGCCCGCAGCCCATGCCGCCCGCGGCCCGTACCTCGCCAGGGCGAGATTCGCGCACCCCATCGGCCGCAGAATCCGCGCGCCCCACCGGCCGAAGACGACACAGCTGGCCACCACAAGTACTCCGCCACCAGGATGCCTGATGCGAGGCCGAAGGCCGCCACCACCCTCCGGCGCCGGCGAGCTGCCGTGCTGCATCGCCCGTCGGCCAGCGATGCACCCCCGCCCACCGCCAAGATCCGCGCCGAGGAAGCAGAGCAAGGGGACGAGAGGATCCCCGCCGCCACCGGCGACGACCGGGCTTTGCCCGGCCGCGCCCTTGGGCGGCGGCGAGGGAGGAGGGAGAGGTGGAGGGGGGCTGGGGCGGCGGCGACTTAGGATCCCCCTCGGTCGCGCGCGGGGCGACGCGAGGGGAAGGGGAGGGGGATAGGTGTCTCCTCATGAGATTGCATTATTGTTGTCATGACCTCTTGGCTAAACAAATGTAAGTGCCTATAATATCATTTTTGTCATAACTTTGACTAAATATGTCTAGGCCCTCATTCTTCTCCTCCTACCTCTCTCTCTTTCTCACCATTAGTCTCACGACTACGAGGATCTGTTCCCTCTCATTGTAATCTCTGGATACATACTAAGATAAAACAAAGCCTCTCCGGAGCACGAGACGTAGGGCTGTTATCTCCACCGCGAGAGGTCCGAACTCGCTAAAATCACCGTGTCACCTATATGCATCTCGATAGATCATGCTCCATTATCCTATACCTTATTATTGTCGGAATCGTTCCCACGATAGTTGGCGTTCACCGTGGGGCATGGCGTCTGTCGAGCCATGATGCATATGGTTTTTTCTTCAACCACCGGCGGCAGATCAATTCCCGCTGAAGGAAAACTGGCATCCATACAAGGACATACAAGGAGAATCATCGACCTTCAGGTTTGCTAGCCTTGCGTCCGCGTGAGCTGACCACTTGAATCGGCGTTCCGGACATCGCCAATAGCTGCAACGGCGGCGCGGAAGCAGGAAACCAACTGCGCCTCCACGCGCGGCCGCTGGCGCCATCCGCCTCATCGTCGTCTCCGACCTCGGCACAACCGAGTGCATCTCGTCAGCGACGTCGATGAGTCCCCGCGCGCGCGGCCGCCGGCACCGTCCGCCTCATCGTCGTCATGTGCGACCGCCGCCGTCGTCGTCATGCACGGCCGCCGGCGCCGTTCGCCTCGTCATCGACTCCGGCCTCATAATCTCGGTTGCTCGGCGGCCACCTCCGCGGTGGAGGCGCAGGCACGCACGGCTCCTTCCTCCAGCGCTGATCGCCGACGACGGTCTCTGTGGCGGAGGCGCGCTGCGGCTGCGACCTACGAAACCGTTTCGATCCGCAATCGATGGTACTTCGTGACTGAAGGGATCAATACCAAGTAAGTACATGCATAACGTATTAACGTAGGCCACTTAATCGAGCAATAACTGCATGCAGGAAAAAAGGAACGGAAGGACAGCTCCCACCCGTACGCAATGCCTGAACGTGGGTCTCGTAATTCTTTGAAGCATGGATTGACCGCTCATTAAGGGCATGTACAATGGTCGATAAGGTAGTCTTATCTTAAATCTTGCATGTAATTTAGAGATGACAAAAAAACATGTCTACAATGAATCATCTCTTAGTTTTATCTTCAATAACTAGTTATTCCTAAAAACATGGTGAGACATATTATGCTAAGAGATCATCTCTTGCCTTCTCTTAATTAAGAGAAGACAAGCCTTCTCTTATGATTTCTTTCTCCTCCACCTCATCATTTATCCTACATGGCATTGCTAAGATAGAACCATTGTACATGCCCTAAGTAACTTGCAGGGTCGCCAGATGAAATCCACTCGGCCACAGACTCGAGTTCACTCAGCCACCGACCCGAGTTCAGTCGGACGGGTTCCTCGTCCAGTATCAGCGCGGAAGACGCGAACCTGACGTGGCACGGGCGCTTGGCAGCGAGTCCCATCGATAACAGCACTCAGCCGTGGGCTGGGCGTTCATCAAATCGGCCGACGGGTTCATCAAATTGGCCGTGGGCCGGCGGCACTTGACAGCCGGCGACACTACTCCTCCCTCCGGTGCCAGATACTCGGCCAGCCGATGCCTCGGTTAGGCGCAGGCCAAGCACGATGCAGGTTCAATTGGACGGGACTAAAGCTCCCTGAAACAACCTCTAATCG
>NW_021207060.1:0-3457 GCF_002162155.2 Triticum dicoccoides
CCTCCCTTTCCGATGAACATGGCCTCCCTCGTCTTCTATAACCCCTCGACCGTAGTACGGGCCCGTTTATCTTTCTATATTGCCGCTACCTCCCTTTCAAGGTGAGGTCGCCCTCGGGCCGGCTTGGGCCCAATTTCCCTATCGGGCGGCCATAGGCCAACGTGAACCGGCCCACCACTGACGCTTCGGGTGCCATTGCCGTCATGGGTAAGATTCATGCGCCCCTTCCGTTAAATACGGTAGTGAAAGTATTTCAGATTTGTTTCTCAACGCCCCTAGTCATTCCACAAGTCGATAAAATCGACATTATTAACAGCCAAAGCCTTCTGCAAGTCTTTTTTTTCTAGATGTAATTACCAACAAAACCTGTGATCACTATTTTTTTGGTTCTCTGTGCAGGTGTTTGTTCAATCGTATAGGCTTCTTCATATCTTGCATTTAAATTGGGGTTATTGCCATTTGTCAAGACGTGGCAGTCTACTTCCCTATTTTGGGTGTCACAATCAAAATTGCAGTAGGACATCAGTATGGAATAAATTAGACTTCAGGTCAAGCTACTGATATTAAGATAGTCCCATCTCAGATGGATTTTGGTACACCTTCATACTGTGCATGCTATACGATGGTTAGTGTTGTTCTCATTCAGTTCAGTGACTTGAAAACATTTCAGAATCAGCTGCCAAGGAGGGTGATGGATCAACTTAAACCAGGCCGCGGAATATCTGAAGCCACGCTAAGGAAGAACCAGAAACACTGCCTACACTAGAAGCAGCGTCGCCTGAAGCTATCTGAAGCATTGTGATGTTACTTGGAAGTTGCCGCGATGAGTACATCATTCACGTTCATTTCTTTTATACGGCGTGCTGAGTCATAGGTCCACTTAAATAAACCTGCGCCTGGTTGCTCACGTGGCCACCATTGCTAGCCTAGCCCACCTGGCCCACCACTGCTCGTTCCTCTCTCGATCGTACGTCCCGCAGGCCACGGGAACACTCCTCCTTCGAATCGTTTTTTTTTCATTATCTTCTTCTCCCCCACGAAATAGCGAGCAACCGCTCCTTTCCCTTAATCTCCGGCGCTGCGCGCACAACCAGCCATGGCGCTTTTTGCTGCTACGGCAAGCCACGGCGGGGGCGAAGGAGACGGCGAGGATGGAGAAGTCGCGAGGCGGGGGAGTTGCAAGAGGGCCACGCGCCGCGCTGGTGCCTGTCAATGGCGCACGACCAGCCATGGCGTGTGACAGCAGGGTGATGGTGGAACCGTTCATACGAAAGCTTCCACTATTCGATTCGAAAGCTTCAACCCATGGCATAAAAAGCTTCAACCGAGACACCGCAAATTGAAAAGCTACAATCGTTCGTAAGAAAGCTGCAATCGTTCATAAGAAAGCTACAAATCGTTCTGGAAAAAGATTCGACCAGAAGACAGATTTTTGGAGGTGAGGCATTTGCGCAAATCCGAAAGCTTCAACCGGCTACGAGAAAAGCTTCAACCGACGGCGAAAAAAGTTTCAACTATAGACGACGGAAGCCATGGACGATGATGAAGCCATGGATTTGATGGAAAAGATGCCCTGTGAAGCATACTCGGGGGCCATGTAGCCACTAAAATGATAAAATAATGTTATATGTGCAATTATTGTATGGTTGACCTGTAATATAAATGTTTAAAAATGGACTAACTGATACAAAACTTACTATGTACCAGCCACTCTTCTCGTAATGATTCCTTCAGCATTAGAGCTAAATATTTTTGCCAGTCCAAAGTCTGAAATTTTAGGATTCATTTCGTTGTCCAAGAGAATGTTGCTTGGTTTAAGGTCTCGATGTATGACACACAACCGAGAGTGCATATGTAGGTAAAGAAGTCCTTCTGCTATTCCTTCAATTATTTCAAGACGTTTGTTCAAATCAATTAAAGCTTTTCTATTATTATCTGCACATGAACGAAATGTTGGTATGATAGAGATAAAAAAAATGTAAAAATAACAATCAAAAGTTGGAAAGCGCAATAATAAAGGAAGTGCAACTATACACATAAGGCTTCTCAAAAGAATATACTTATATTGTTAGCCATTCCTTATGCTCAGTATCTAGCTTATGAACCTAGAAGTGCAAATTAATATGTACCAAAGATGAAGAAGTCCAAGCTTTTGTTTGGCAAGTATTCATAGACCAATATTTTCTCCTCTGCTTGAGAGCAGCATCCCAAGAGCCTAACCAAATTCATGTGTTGAAGTTTGGCTATGAGCTCAACTTCATTTTTGAACTCCATCAAACCTTGTCCGGAATGTGAATCAAGTCTCTTTACTGCAATTTCAGTTCCATCGGGAAAGTGGCCCTAGGAAAAAAGTTAGATGTTAGTATTATGCTGCAATCAAGTTGCTTTATGATGCACAAGTTATTGCATACCAGTTCCACATAATGAGTAAAAGAAAATTAACCTAACTTTGGATCAATATTGTATCTTAATTATAGTTCATATACTATGACGAGGCTATCTTGGCATTCTAGTTTTTTTTTCTTTGATCCTTCAGAATGTATGATTAAAATTTGACAGACATAACGTACTTTTGCATTGGTTACAAAACGAGGGCTATAGAAGGGTGTTACAAATGCACCTTATAAACAGGGCCAAATCCACCTTTGCCAAGTTTATTTTCTTCAGAAAAGTTACTTGTGGCCTCTAATATTTGATGAAAATCGAAGATCGAAAACTCAGAGAACTCTGCTTCCATTTCCCAAACATGTTCATCTCCTCTTTGCGACTCGTGGGTGTGCCGCTTTTCTCGCAATCTCACCTGACCTGAAAAATTGACAATGGGCATAATCAATCTATCTAATTATGACTTTTTGCCACCGTCGATCTATATCGTACCATGCGCGCCACCTAACGAGTTGCAACCAATAAACCCGCTTAGCTATTAACTGATTGATTTTTGTTACGTGCCTTGGATTTGAAAATTAGTTGAACATATTCCCTTTTTAAGCTCACAGGCGTGTCTTTCCTGGGATTTCACCTGAAACGACGCAAATCATGGAGAACAGCCCCTGCCATGGTAGGTCTTATGCATCAGTTTGTTAATTTTCTACCTAATAGCTACTATAGTAGGAATTCCCTACTAGCTAGTAATCCTATGTGTGCAATCAGCAGATGTGTTATGTGTGCACATCAAAATTCATCTAGTGCTATTAATTTGCAGATTCAGATAACTTTTGTTGGAGGCGTTGGTATGTTGTGGAAAGATTCAACTAGTAATTTTTGTTGGAGGCGCTGGTATGCTGGCACATCTCGTGTATGATTGATTCTAGACAGCTCATCTGAATCAGATTATACACAAGGTGGGAGTAGATCGGGTTTTTCCCCGCATCGGCTACACTGCGATCTAGATATAATATATTTCTCTGATGAGCAGCATTTCAGTAACTAGTTTACTAACCTTTTCTGTGCCTTCTTC
>NW_021207061.1:0-725 GCF_002162155.2 Triticum dicoccoides
AATTAGTTTAACTATTTTATCTTAACTACCCCCTCTGCTGACACTGACAGGTGGGCCCCCGCCATCAGGTGATTAGATTAAGCTAATCACCACCTAATCTAACCACAGAGCCACTGACATGTGGGCCCTAGTGCCCTAATCTTTAATTAAATTAAACTAACCCCCCTGTCTAACCTGTGTCACTGACGTGTGGCCCCCACACGTCAGGTTTGACCCAGGGCAGCCCTGTTGACTTGCTGATGCAAGCATGACGCAGTGCTGATGTCATAACTCATTTTCTGGATTTAATTTAATTCTGAAATTCCAGAAAATTGTATAAACTTCAATAATTCATAGAAAATTAACCGTAACTCCAAATTAAATAATTTATATATGAAAAATTATCAGAAAAATTCAAGGAATCCATCTGTACCATTTTCATGCATGTTAGAACAACTTATAGGTGCTGTTTAGCACAAATCAATTAAAGGGCATTTATTTAATCACATATGGAGTTTGAATTTGAATTTTATATTCAAACCAACTTCATTTAATCTGGTTTTAGTTGCATTAGCCCAAAACACATTCATTTTGCCATGTCATGATCATGCATCATATTGTGCATTGCATTGATTGTGTTCCCTTCTGTGTTGCCGGTATTTGTCCCCTCCCGATAGACGTGATACCGATGATGTGATCGTTGACACTGATGAAGACTCAATGTTATCTTCAGAAGTGCCAGGCAA
>NW_021207062.1:0-1164 GCF_002162155.2 Triticum dicoccoides
GTGGCAAAAAGAATTACTTTTGATTCAGAGATCATTGAAACTCTTTAAACCAGCCTAAGGCAATTCTCGAGCGATCGTTTGAAGGGGGTCGGTAGAATGGCATACTCGGACTTGGATGATGTGGATTACCTTGTTGAAGACAACGCAATGGATGATTTTGCTTATCACCGGAAATGGAAGAGACCCATGGTAGAAGGGCACATTGGCGGTGCAAGCTGGGAACAAAATGCAAATGTTGGGAATGATTCTGGTAACTGGGGAAGAACCCAACAGAAGAGAGTGGATTCACTGTTTGAAAGGGTCATAACATTGCCGAGGAAACTGAGAGGAATCCCAGTTAGTGCCGATGGTAACACGTAGCGCTTGTGCGTGCTCTCAAGAACTTGAGCATTTCCATATTCATCAAGGTTTACCAACATCCGTGTCAAGGATGCTGACAACACGACATACTACCATGATGAATAGCGATGGACGATGCAGATGCAAAGGAGGATAACACCTTCTCAGATTTCATCTTAGCGAGGCCAAGGAAATAAAAATCTGGATGATCGACCGAGAGACATTTAGCACTCCGCTTCTAATGTTCTCCTTGATGTGCTAGCGTATCCCATTCCTTGGAATGGTCTGGTATCTAGAACATCAGGTAAAGGTCATACTTCGGAAACACTAAAATCATAAGGCATAGCTAGGGGGTAAATCCTACAAAGTCCTTATGGGGAGGTGGCCAACTTCCGCAAACAAGATACTACAATAATAGGTCTTCCGGCTGGGTGTGTTGGCCACGACATCCACTTTACCGGTTATCGAGGGACCAATATTATAGTTCTCGGGAAATGTTCCAAACCATCATATCTGCCTGAGATTCAGATCTGGTTGGTGTCAGGATATTCCAGACTCATCGAGTCTAGGAAGAAAAACGAAAGTTTGCAACACAAATCGACGAGATGACGTTGCGAGATTCTCGGGAAATGAACTACGATAATAAGCTCCAAAACATGAGCTGGTTCTGCTACAAACATGTGAACACGCTGTCCCAGACAAGCATGACCACATGGTAGTCTTACAATAAAACGCTACCGGGTTCAGGTTGGGAACCATCAACGAGGATATCAAAATCCTTGCATAAGGTATACTCTTAAGAAGGAACTTCTTCTCCTTGAACAA
>NW_021207063.1:0-1779 GCF_002162155.2 Triticum dicoccoides
TGAAGCACGACTTTATGCTTTGAATGCGTTGAACGCGGCACCTCTTGAGGGAATTGAAAAGATTCCAGTCGTTCGCAACTTCCAAGACGTATTTCCAGAAGAACTTCCAGGAATACCCCCTGCCCGGGCTGTCGAGTTCGTCATCGACTTGAAACCAGGCACCGTTCCTATTGCAAAACGACCCTACAAGATGCCACCTCATGAACTCCTTGAGCTTAAGGAGGAAATCGACAAATCTCTTCACAAGGGTTTTATTCGTCCAAGTTCCTCTGCTTGGGGAGCACCTTCTCTCTTCGTCAAGAAGAAGGACGGTACGAACCGTTTGGTCCAAGACTATCGTCCTATCAACCAAGCTACAATTCAAAACAAATATCCCCTTCCTCGGATCAATGATCTGTATGATCAACTGGCTGGTTCATCAATATTCTCTAAACTCGACTTGAGGTTGGGTTACCACCAGATCCGTGTTCGTGAAGAGGATATTCCAAAGACCGCATTTGTGACTCGTTATGGTTCTTACGAGTACACCGTCATGTCATTCGGTTTAACCAATGCTCCAGCTACATTCTCTCGTCTGATGAACTATATATTCATGGATTACCTCGACAAGTTCGTCGTAGTCTATCTGGATGATATACTGGTATATTCAAAGAATAAAGAAGAACATGCTGAACATCTTCGTCTGGTTCTGGAGAAGCTTCGAGAGCATCAACTTTATGCCAAGTATTCCAAATGTGAATTCTGGTTACCCGAAGTCACCTACCTTGGTCATGTTATCTCCAAGGATGGTATTGCCGTCAACCCAGAGCGCGTTCAGGCTATTCTTGACTGGACCCCTCCGAAGACTGTCAAGCAAGTCAAAAGCTTTCTCGGACTGGCCAGCTATTGTCGCCGCTTTGTCGAGAACTTCTCCAAGATCGCCAAGCCACTGACTAATCTGCTTCACAAAGGCGTTAAGTTCGATTGGACAGACAAATGTCAGGAAAGTTTCCAGGCACTCAAGGATAAACTGACTTCTGCCCCAGTGCTTGCTCCCCCTGATTCTCGCAAGGACTTTATCATCTATTGTGACGCTTCACGTCAAGGATTAGGCTGTGTTCTAATGCAAGAGCGCAGGGTGATTGCCTATGCCTCCCGTCAAGTGCGTCCTCACGAAGAAAACTACCCGGTTCATGACCTTGAGCTTGCAGCGGTTATCTTTGCATTGAAGCTATGGCGACAATACCTTCTCGGTAATCGTTGTGAGATCTTCACTGATCATCAGAGTCTGAAGTACCTGTTTACTCAGCCAGATCTGAACCTCCGTCAGCAGCGATGGATGGAAGCTATTGCTGACTACAATTGCGGTATATCTTATACACCTGGCAAGGCTAATGTAATGGCCGATGCCCTAAGCCGAAAGTCTTATTGCAATAATCACCAGGTCTACAAAGCTCAACCCCGCCTTTATGAAGAGCTATGCAAGCTGAACCTTCAACTAGTTCCACAGGGTTCTCTGAATAACCTTGTTCTGGAACCAACTCTTCTGAAAGCAATCAAGTCTGCTCAAGCCAAAGATGCTCATGTTGATCTGATGAAAAAGGATCTTGCCTTAGAAAAATCCAGAGATTTCTCACTTGGTGAAGATGGAACCTTATACTTCAGAGATCGCATTGTCGTACCCCGGTTCGAGCTTATGACAGAGAAGGTGATGAAAGAAGCGCATGACACCCCTCTCTCTATTCATCCGGGAAGTACCAAGATGTATCTAGACATCCGTCAGAAGTACTGGTGGTCTAA
>NW_021207064.1:0-1328 GCF_002162155.2 Triticum dicoccoides
CCACTGAATGCTGACGCGTGGATGCCTTTTGGTCCCGGTTGATGCCACCAACCGGGACCAAAGGCCCTCCTGCCTGGGCTCGGCGCACCGGCCACATGGAGGCACATCTGTCCCGGTTCGTGTTAGAACCGGGACTAAAGGGGGAGGCATTAGTAACGACCGTTTAGTCCCGGTTCAAGAACCGGGACTAAAGGACCTTACGAACCGGGACAAATGCCCCCTTTTCTACTAGTGGAATGGTCTTCGTCTTCTGTTCGTGTTAGGCATCACGCTAGTGTCGGCCGGCCGCCGGCACGGTGGCGTCTCGCGCTTGCAAGTTCCTGTGCAGTTCCGCTTCCGCCTGTTCCGCCTGTCGCCTGGCTGCAAAGCGATCACTGCCGATTCAATCAAAGCAAAGATGAGATGGAAAGCGAAGCGATTAGGGAATAAGAAATGTAAGTTACGGAGTACGTGCACTTGCTACGCTGGGGTTGCCGTTTCGTCTACGATCACTAGGATTGATCCACGTGATGAGGGGCAGCTCCTATGGCTCAATGCCATGAGCGGACTAGACCCACGAAGGCTCAAACTGAATTTTTTTAGACTTCAGACATACATATATGGACCTAATTGGGGGCCCCAGTGATTTGGGGGCCCTGTGCGAGCGCACAACTCGCACAGGCCGTTCAATGGCCCTGGGCGTGGTATGCCAGGAGATTGCTGGATCAGGTGAGATTTGGTCGTGCCCATTGGTTCTCTGTTAAAGAGCGAGCGGCGCGAAGCTCTGCTATCTGTTGCCATCAGAGTTATGTTTAGCTCCATGGTGATGTCAGAGGTGGAGAATGTCATGGAAGCTGAGATTGGAGGACTAGAAATGGTGACTGGAGTCTACGGCGTTGAGGAACTTGCTTGGAGTTTCGGGATTCGTAGCAGCGATATGTAAGTGGGGCCGACAGCACATGTGAAGTTCAAAGTCTTTGGTTCAGGGTGAAAATCCAAGTTCTGTCCTTAATTGGTTGTGCCTGGCAATGGTCTTGTTGAAGGCATTGTTTTGAGAGCAGGGATTATCTCCGGGGTGAAAACAACAAGATCTACGATCGGACGATGATGGTGTTGGTGCATATTTTCCTCCTTGGAGGCGTCACTTTTGGAGAACGTGGACATCAGGTGTTGTCTTGGAGGTAGTTCTGCTGCTGCTGCAAGGCCTGAAACACTGTAGCGGGACTTTTTTTGTTTCTTCTTATTTTTTGGCTGTGTGCATCCGTCATGTCATTTGGGCATTGCGTTGTTGCAGCGGCTGGGTGTAATTGATATCTTTGCGATATTAATATATACTTTTTATCAAAAAA
>NW_021207065.1:0-1757 GCF_002162155.2 Triticum dicoccoides
AAGTGACGTCATCAATTTACAACACTTTCTAACAACATTTGCTATTTTCAGTCATTTACCGATTTATTTAGAGAGGTAAATAACCATGAAATTGAAAATCACTACAAAAAGAATTCTAAAAATGTTGAAACTTGGCATGGTATCATCATTTCACCCACATGGCATGTGCAAAATAGTAGAGTGGGTTACGGCAAAAACTAGATGCACTTCGTGTACAAAGTAGACAATCTCTTTCGGAGTATCAGGGTTTCGGACGAGAACTCATAGGTTTCACGGGCACTTCATTTTTTTAAACTTATTTGAACTCCAGACTTTTTTTGCGTTCCGTATGCACCATTCAAAGCGACGTAATCAATTTTGAACACTTTCTAACATCATTTGCTATTTTCAGTCATTTACCGATTTATTCAGAGACCTAAGGACTGTGAAATTGAAAATCATTACATAGTGAAGTCTGAAAATGTTGAACTTGGCATGGTATCATCATTTCACCCACATGGCATGTGCAAAATACTTGAGAGGGTTACGGCAAAAACTGGACGCACTTCGTGTACAAACTGGACAATCTGTTTCGGAGTATCAGGGTTTCGGAAAAGAACTCATCGGTTACACGGGCACTTCATTTTTTAAACTTATTTGAACTCCAGACTTTTTCGCGTTCCGTATGCACCATTCAAAGGGAGGACCTCAATTTTCAACACGTTCTAACATCATTTGCTATTTTTCAGTCATTTACAGATTTGTTTAGAGGGCTAAATGACCTTGAAATTGAAAATCACTACAAAATGATCTCTAAAAAGGTTAGAACTTGGCATGGTATCATCATTTCACCCACAGTGCACGTGCAAAAGAGTAGAGGGTTACGGCAAAAACTGGACACACTTCGTGTACAAATTGGACAATCTGTTTCGGAGTATCAAGGTTTCGGACAAGAACTCATCTGTTACACAGGCACTTCATTTTTTTAAACTTATTTGAACTCTGGACATTTTTTGCTTTCCTATGCACCATTGAAAGAGACATCATCAATTTTCAACACTCTCTAACATCATTTGCTATTTTCAGTCATTTACCGATTTGTTTAGAGAGCTAAATGACCGTGAAATTGAAAATCACTACAAAATGAACTCTGAAAATGTTGAAACTTGGCATGGTATCATCATTCACCCACATTGCATGTGAAAATAGTAGAGAGGGTTACGGCAAAAACTGGACGCACTTCGTGTACAAACTGGAAAATCTCTTTCGGAGTATTAGGGTTTCGGACGAGAACTCATCTGTTACACGGGCACTTCATTTTTGTAAACTTATTTGAACTCCAGACATTTTTTGTGTTCCGTATGCACCATTCAAAGTGACGTCATCAATTTACAACACTTTCTAACAACATTTGCTATTTTCAGTCATTTACCGATTTATTTAGAGAGGTAAATAACCATGAAATTGAAAATCACTACAAAATGAATTCTGAAAATGTTGAAACTTGGCATGGTATCATCATTTCACCCACATGGCATGTGCAAAATAGTAGAGTGGGTTACGGCAAAAACTAGATGCACTTCGTGTACAAAGTAGACAATCTCTTTCGGAGTATCAGGGTTTCGGACGAGAACTCATAGGTTTCACGGGCACTTCATTTTTTTAAACTTATTTGAACTCCAGACTTTTTTTGCGTTCCGTATGCACCATTCAAAGCGACGTAATCAATTTTGAACACTTTCTAACATCATTTGCTATTTTCAGTCATTTACCGATTT
>NW_021207066.1:0-919 GCF_002162155.2 Triticum dicoccoides
AACGGACTTTGTTAGGGACAGGATAACTGGAACCATCAGTCTATCTAGCATCAGCAATACGATCACGATTGACACAGGGGTTCCATTTAGCTTGGTCTGGTCCCAAGTCAGCTAGTTCAGCCACTGCTCCTGATGTCTCATATTCCTAGGTTTTCTCATATGTTTTCCACTCTTCTCTAACACTCCCTTTACCTATTTAATGAAATAAATTAGTTGATGCTGCCAACACATTAAAATATAGAAGGCAAGCTAGTCTATTGAACACGAAGTGGTACATATCAGAAGTTATCCTTGTTCACGTAAGTGAAGGTTTCTGTGGTATATATAGGAAAACATTGTGCACACAAGTAGAGGTTAAGAGGTTGGTGGTTGGTAGGAGCTAGGATCCTACCTGGTCTAAGGCGTAGGTTGTACGGGAAGGGGAGGGTTGACGGAGATGCGATTGCGGCTGCTGGCGGCGGGGCGCCGTGGCGCGATGAACAAGAGGCGGCGGCGGCGCAAGAGGTGGCTAGGGTTAGGTCTCCCGGCTCCCTTTGAGAAGACGAGCAAATAATGATTGCTTCTTACTTGATTAGATTGATACATCTCATCTCCTTATATAGAGAGGTTTACTTGACTCCTAAGCAAACGATCCTAATAACGATAAGATAATTGGGCTAAGCCCCTAATAATGATAAGATAACTTGGGTCACAACTCACTGGGCTAAGCCCCTAATATGCCGGTCATAACACTTCTCCCGCCTGTACAAACAGCTCGTCCTCGAGCTGTAAGGTGGGGAAGCGCTTGCTGAACTCCCCGAGGTGATCAACCAGTGTCAAACACCTTCGCGACAGCTGGGGCGGCGAGGTCGGCGGCGACGGCGTCCACCAGAATGTAGTCTGAAGCCTCCAGGTAGAAGAGTCGTGAGCAGACGTGGCC
>NW_021207067.1:0-818 GCF_002162155.2 Triticum dicoccoides
GTCGTTGCGGTAGCGACGACGGACGCCGAGACGAGCACGTGACAGCACTGCCTCCCTTTTTTAGCGTAACGCGAGTCGAGGCGGACGTCGTCGCGGTAGCGACGACTGACGCCGAGACGAGCACGTGACACCATTGCCAACCTGTCTTAGCGTAACGCGAGTCGAGGCGGACGTCGTCGCGGTAGCGACGACGGAAGACGAGACGAGCACGGGACACCAGTGTCACCCTGTCTTAGCGTAACGCGAGTCGAGGCGGACGTCGTCGCGGTAGCGACGATGGACGCCGAGACGAGCACGTGACACCAGTGCCACCCTGTCTTAGCCTAACGCGAGTCGAGGCGGACGTCGTCGCAGTAGCGACGACGGACGCCGAGACGAGCACTTGACACCATTGCCACCCTGTATTAGCGTAACGCGAGTCGAGGCGGACGTCGTCCCGTAGCGACGATGGAGGCCGAGACGAGCACGTGACAGCACTGCAACCCTGTCTTAGCGTAACGCGAGTCGAGGCGGACGTCGTCGCGGTACCGATGACGGACACCGAGACGAGCACGTGACATCACTGCCACCCTATCTTAGCGTAACGCGAGTCGAGGCAGACGTCGTCGCGGTAGCGACGATGGACGCGGAGACGAGCACGTGACACCACTGCCACCATGTCTTAGCATAATGCGAGTCGAGGCGGACGTCGTCGCGGTAGCGATGACGGACGCCGAGACAAGCACGTGACACCACTGCCACCTTGTCTTAGCGTAACGCGAGTCGAGGCGGACGTCGTTGCGGTAGCGAGGACGGAGGCCGAGACGAGCACGTGACAC
>NW_021207067.1:828-1450 GCF_002162155.2 Triticum dicoccoides
TGCCTCCCTTTTTTATCGTAATGCGAGTCAAGGCGGACGTCGTCGCGGTAGCGACGACTGACGCCGAGACGAGCACGTCACACCATTGCCAACCTGTCTTAGCGTAACGCGAGTCGAGGCGGACGTCGTCGCGGTAGCGACGACGGACGACGAGACGAGCACAGGACACCAGTGTCACCCTGTCTTAGCGTAACGCGAGTCGAGGCGGACGTCGTCGCGGTAGCGACGATGGACGCCGAGACGAGCACGTGACACCAGTGCCACCTTGTCTTAGCATAACGCGAGTCGAGGCGGACATCGTCGCGGTAGCGACGACGGACGCCGAGACGAGCACGTGACACCATTGCCACCCTGTATAAGCGTAACGCGAGTCGAGGCGGACGTCATCGCGGTAGCGACGACAAACGCCAAGACGAGCACGTGACAGTACTGCAACCCTGTCTTAGCGTAAGGGAGTCGAGGCGGACGTCGTCGCAGTAGCGACGACGGACGCCGAGACGAGCACGTGACACTAGTGCCTCCCTGTCTTAGCGTAACGCGAGTCGAGGCGGACGTCGTCGCGGTAACGACGACGGACGCCGAGATGAGCACGTGACACCAGTGCCACCCTGTCTTAGCGTAA
>NW_021207068.1:0-1728 GCF_002162155.2 Triticum dicoccoides
AAGTAAATTAAATATTTGATTCTTTTTTGAAAAATATTTGATTTCATGTGTATTATTGAAATATTTTGGCCGAAAGGAAATTCAATGAATTTCATTGAAATCTCATTGCAAGTGAAAACCATGGCAGTACCTGCAGGACTGTAGAAACTTGTGTAAGGAAAAATATATCTGTAGGGCCCCTTCGCTGATGCGTCCTCAATCTTCATGGAGTTGAGATGCATCATGTAGATGTTAGGATACACACCAATGAAGATAACATCAGCATCTTCAGCATAGCCAATCAGCTTCATTAGAACCATACGTGCCGCCCCTACTACGTTTGTTGCAAAAGCCATATGGTTTTGCAGGGCATGTTGTGATGTGATATGATCAAGACGTGATGCTATATTTTATTGTATGAGATGATCATGTTTTGTAACCGAAGTTATCGGCAACTGGCAGGAGACATATGGTTGTCGCTCTATGCAAACGCCCTGTAATTGCTTTACTTTATCACTAAGCGGTAGCGATAGTCATAGAAGCAATAGATGGCGTAACAAAAACGATGCTACGATGGAGATCAAGGTGTCGCGCCGGTGACGATGGTGATCACGACGGTGCTTCGGAGATGGAGATCACAAGCGCAAGATGATGATGGCCATATCATATCACTTATATTGATTGCATGTGATGTTTATCCTTTATGCATCTTATCTTGCTTTGATTGACGGTAGCATTTTAAGATGATCTGTCACTAAAAAATTATCAAGAAGTGTTCTCCCTGAGTATGCACCGTTGCGAAAGTTCTTCGTGCTGAGACACCACGTGATGATCGGGTGTGATAGGCTCTACGTTCAAATACAACGGGTGCAAAACAGTTGCACACGCAGAATACTCAGGTTAAACTTGACGAGCCTAGCATATAACAGATATGGCCTCGGAACACGAAGACCGAAAGGTCGAACGTGAATCATATAGTAGATATGATCAACATAGTGATGTTCCCCATTGAAACTACTCCATCTCACGTGATGATCGGACATGGTTTAGTTGATTTGGATCAAGTGATCACTTAGATGACTAGAGAGATGTCTGTCTAAGTGGGAGTTCTTAAGTAATATGATTAATTGAACTTAAATTTATCATGAACTTAGTACCTGATAGTATTTTGCATGTCTATGTTTGTTGTAGATAGATGGCTCGTGCTGTTGTTCCGTTGAATTTTAATGCGTTCCTTGAGAAAGCAAAGTTGAAAGATGATGGTAGCAATTACACGGACTGGGTCCATAACCTGAGGATTATCCTCATTGCTGCACAGAAGAATTACGTCCTGGAAGCACCGCTGGGTGCCAGGCCTGCTGCTGATGCAACTGACGACGTTAAGAACGTCTGGCAGAGCAAAGCTGATGACTACTCGATAGTTCAGTGTGCCATGCTTTACGGCTTAGAACCGGATCTTCAACGACGTTTTGAACGTCATGGAGCATATGAGATGTTCCAGGAGTTGAAGTTAATATTTCAAGCAAATGCCCGGATTGAGAGATATGAAGTCTCCAATAAGTTCTATAGCTGCAAGATGGAGGAGAATAGTTCTGTCAGTGAACACATACTCAAAATGTCTGGGTACAATAATCACTTGATTCAACTGGGAGTTAATCTTCCTGATGATAGTGTCATTGACAGAATTCTTCAATCACTGCCACCAAGCTACAAGAGCTTCGTGATGAACTATAATATGCAAGGGATGGA
>NW_021207069.1:0-2349 GCF_002162155.2 Triticum dicoccoides
CAAGGCAAACAGGAAGTGGAGACTGTGTATTGACTACACAGACATCAATAAGGCTTATCCAAAGGATCCCTTCCCATTGCCGCGCATCGACCAGATTGTTGACTCCACGGCTGGGTGTGATCTGTTATCATTCCTCGACGCCTACTCGGGATACCACCAGATCTTCATGATGAAAGAGGACGAGGAGAAGACAACATTCATCACCCCATGTGGTACGTATTGCTTTTTACGGATGCCTTTCGGGTTGAAGAGTGCTGGCTCAACCTTTGCAAGAGCGGTCCAAATTGGTTTTGAGCCCCAGTTACATAGAAATATGGAAGCTTATATGGATGACATAGTGGTCAAAACCAAGGACAAAGCGACCCTTGTGCAAGATCTGGAGGAAACATTTGCAAACCTGCGCAAGATCAACCTCATATTGAACCCAGAGAAGTGTGTCTTCAGTGTCCCATCTGGCAAGCTTCTCGGGTTCTTTGTGACTGAAGCAAACCCAGATAAGATCAAGGCCATCGAGCAGATTGAGGCACCTAAACGGATCAAGGACGTGCGTCGGATCACTGGCTGCATTGCTGCCATGAGCCGATTCATCTCCAAGTCTGTGGAGCATGCCCTTCCTTTTGTCAAGATTTTGAAGAAAGCAGGGCCCATGGAGTGGACCCCAGAGGCCGAGGCGGCGCTGCAGAATTTGAAGAAATACCTCTCCTCTACCCTAGTACTGGTTGCGCCCAAACCACAGGAACCGTTGTTGCTTTATCTAGCGGCAACAAATCAGGTGGTTAGCGCTGCACTAGTGGCGCAGAGAGAGGTCGACGAGAAGGCAGCAACAGCGGCAGAGTCAACAGATGGCAAGCCGAAACCCTCTCCGGCAGGGCTCGATCCCGGCAAGACTGAGTCCGCAGCAAAGGCTGACGCCAGTGCGACAGGGCCCACGCGACCGGGTGAAAAGGCGAAGAAGAAGAAAATGGTACAACACCTAGTTTACTTCGTCAGCTCCCTCTTGCAGGGGCTAGGTCGAGGTACTCAGGTGTGCAAAAGCTACTCTTCGGCCTCCTTATGGCTTCGAGGAAGCTGCACCATCACTTCCAAGCGCACGAGATAACAGTGGTCACCCGCCAACCATTGTAACGGATACTGCATAACCCAGATAAAACAGGGAGGATCGTGGAATGGGCCCTGGAGCTGTCAAGTCTCGGTTTGAAGTTCGAAAGTACCTAGATGATTCAGAGCAGAGTCTTGGTGGAGTTTGTTGCAGAATGGACCTCGACGCCTGACGAAGAGGTGCAGGAGACCACTCTCCCCGGCAAGGAAACGAGCCGCGATTGGATCATGTACTTTGATGGTGCCTTCTCGCTGCAAGGCGCCGGTGCTGGTGTGCTGCTTGTCGCACCCACCGGAGAGCACCTCAAGTATGTCATCCAGATGCACTTTCCCCGGGAGATGTCAACCAACAACACCGCCGAGTACGAGGGTTTGGTTGCCGGTCTCAGGATCGCGGCAGACCTCGGAGTCAAAAAGCTCATCGTCAGGGGTGACTCACAGCTCGTCGTCAGGCAGATCAACAAAGATTATCAAAACCCGTTGATGGAAGATTACGTAGATGAGCTGAGGAAACTGGAGGAGCACTTTGACGGTATACAAGTGGAGCATGTCCCTCGGACAGAGAACGACATCACCGACTACCTGTCGAAGTGCGCTGCCCTCAAGCTGCCTGTGGAACCAGGTACTTTTATGCTTCAGTTAACTCAACCATCTGTTGAGCCGTCAACCAGGCAGAGCAAACGGAGGAAGCTAGGCTCCGGCAAGTACTTCCCCACCGAGCTCCCCAGAGCCGCCGACGAAGATGTTGCCGTGGATGTCGATCCTGCCGCAGGGCAACCAACTCCGGCAGGACCTCAGGTCATGGCCGTAGAGACGACCGCTCCCGTGGCAGAAGAGATGCCTTTGGTCCTTGTCATCGAGCCACAGGCTCCGGCATGGGCACAGCACACCGTCCGTTTCCTGCAAAAAGAAGAGCTTCCTGGGGAGCAGGAAGAGGCAGAAAGAGTAGCCCACCGATCTGCTCTGTACCAATTCGTTGATAACGTATTGTACAAAAAAAGACCGAATGGGGTGAAATTAAGGTGCATCTCCCGGGAGGAAGGGCTAAAGCTGTTGGCGGAGATACACGAAGGCATATGTGGCTCCCATATAGGGTCGAGGGCCCTTGCCGGCAAGGCTTTCCGGCAAGGCTTCTTCTGGCCCACCACCCTCCAGGATGCGACGACACTAGTAACCAAGTGTGAAGCGTGCCAGTTCCATGCAAAGAAGCTTCATCAACCGTCTCAAGCCCTTCAAACTATCCCTCTCTCC
>NW_021207070.1:0-1057 GCF_002162155.2 Triticum dicoccoides
CTCCAACGCTCCCTCCCCTCTCCCGCTAGATAGCGGGCGTATCTAGATTCGGCCTCGGCCCTAGTGGTGTACCCTTTGTAACTGTTACCGCTGAATCGGTGAACCTGTCTCCGACACTCCTCCCAGTCATCGTAGACTCCGGGAACCTTACCCTTGTACACGACATACGTCGGCATCGCTATGCACTAGCCAAACGAAACGTTAGTACCAATTCACAGACAATACATAAGCAATATATAAGTATGCAACAGAACGATCGAAAGAGAAAAGCAAGACATTAATAGCATCGATTACATCTAAGTTGAACGACTCTCGAAACCAAAGAGACATACTACAAGTTCATTAAAGTTTAATTACAACATGAGCCAATCGATGTTTCAGAACTAGACAACTCGACTCAAGGGACCGGAGCGTGGATGAAGCCGCCGTCTATCGTGGGAGTCATGAAAGAATGCGCGTTGTCATCCTGCATTTGTAGCATTGTGTCGATGTCACTGTTGGACGGTTGATTTCTGAGGTAGAACTGCCCCGAGGTACGAAGGACATCTTGATGGATGATTTCCGCAAACTCCGACTGGATGCGAAAGAATTCTTGTCGGAGGTCCGCGTCCTGGATTGCCGACACGCTCACGGCCCAATCTTGGAGTTTACTCGGTAGCAGAAGTTGATGATGGTCCCGTACGATCGCCCGCATGTGATGGATGGCGTAGTAGGCACCCTTCTGACCGCCAGGCGGCTGCTTGACGCAGCAGAACGTCGTATTGTGGGAGAACACGTGCTTGCCGTACTTACGAATAGGCCTGGTGAAGGTGCCTCCAGATTTGGCGTAGCCGGGGAGAACATCATCAAGAACCTTCTTGACATTTGTGTAGTCTACGTTCGACTGACGGTCCGGGTCGAAATACGTGGCCATGGAATATTTGGGGCTTAGGAGGATGAGCGTGCAACGTGTGTCACTGCAGAAAACACGGAATGTTAAAAGAAAAACGATTGAAATGTAAGAATTCATATGTTACGGGCCGGTTGAGGGGAGGACTTACTCGGGAAAGTAAGGCAC
>NW_021207071.1:0-1146 GCF_002162155.2 Triticum dicoccoides
AAAGTAAACAATGAAATATTCGATACCTATATGAAATGTTTATGAATTTGTATATGACTGAAATAATTGAACTTTGTGTGAAATATCTCTAAACTGATCCTGAAGATGATTCAAATATGACTGGAATAATTGAAATATCTGTGATATCTATAAATGATTTTGTAAAAAAAAGAGTTTTAAATGCAGGAAACTAATTAAATTTGATTGAAATATGACTAGAATAATTGAAATTTGTGCAAAACCTTGTGATATGTTTATGATATTGATTGAAATAATTGCATTTCCTGTGGTTGTCCGTGCATATTTTTAAACAATGATATCTCACTGATATAACTCAGAAAAATGAATAGAATTGATTTCTTAAGAATGTGCTGAAGTAAATGCCAATTCTGATCAAAATATAACACACAAAAATATTTGTAGATGTTTTACTGGAAAAAGATGAAATATTTGTGAAATTGACTTGAAATATGCAAGATTGGTATACTGGAATAATGTCCAACGTCTGCAAGTATTAAGTAATAAACCAGAGCATTGCAGAGAATGATGCTAATCCATCAGAGCACGAGGGGTGCATTGTCATTGTACCGATGCACTCCACCATCCTTTGAACCACGTCCTTGTCGCATACATCATTTAATTAGGACATTAAGGAACATACTTAAAAAATAACGATTACGAATGTAGACGCACACAACGACACAACGCCTACTGAAAAATGGGTTGGAGTTGTGGAGTTTCAAGATTGACGAAGTCACCACGGGCACTCCACTATCGACAGAAATGTCACCTCCTACTGAAACAATAGTTTGCATTAATGAGACACCAAAGCATCAGCTGAGATTTGATTGCTGGTGGGCTAGGGATACCACCACCCTCCTAACCATATATCCACTGGTTGGTTCTCTAAAGAAAGTGTGTTGAAACTATTTAAAATCGAGGATATAATTCATTTCCACTACACAGTAATAGTCTGTTGTGAGGTCCGAAGTAGGCGCCGATCACCGCTTTACTAGTTCAAGATATCGTGAAGTGTAGAAACCCTACATGCTAATTATTGTAGGTACTCCCTCCGTTCCAAAATTATTGTAGTGGTTTTGGTTTAAAATTTGAACTAAAACCACGACAATAGTTTTGGAACAGAGG
>NW_021207072.1:0-1325 GCF_002162155.2 Triticum dicoccoides
TGCTTTGTCCGGTTTTCAGTTGTTTTGTTTCGTTTTTTTATTTTTTTGTCTTGGTCCCCTTTTCCCTTTCAGTTTTTCTTTCACTTTTTTTCTTTCTATTTTCCTATTTTCTGTTTTCTCCTCTTTTAGTGCGTATTATACAAAAGATTCACCACATATTACAAAAATGTGCATCATATTAAGAAAATCTTCATGGTATATATTGTAAAAATACTTAATCTTTTTAGTTATAAAAATGTTCATTGTATATTTTGAAATTTTCCAGCTTATTTTTTACTAAATGTTCAATGCGTATTTGAAAATTGTTCAACGCATATATTCATAGTTTTTGAAAACTATTCAACTTATGCTAAAAAAATTCATTGCGGATTATTTTAGAGGTCAATGGACATTAAGAAAACGTTCAATGGATATTGCAAATGTTCATTGTATATTTTCAAATTTTTTCAAAGAATTTCGATGATTATACTATCGTGCCTCATATTTAACACTAGAACTCACTAGCTCGTTTGGTTAGTGGGACTCATTCATGAGAGGGAGGTCGCAAGATCGATGTTTCCCTCGCGCATAACATTTTCGTTATTCTTTTACTTGTCTGGAGCGCGTTAACATCCTAATGGGTCGCCCCATTTGCTCTGCCTTCAGCGAAGGCTCCACCATTTGTTGCCTGCTGGCGGCAAATAGGAGCTCTCCAGGCAGTCGGCCAGGGACATTTAGTGGGCCCGCCCGACTAGCAAGGCGCGTGGGTGCCGGATCTCCTAGCCGGGGCTTAAGGCGCCGACTAGGAGCTCTCGTCATATAGGATCCACCACCATACCCCTCCTAGGTGGTCGGTGGATTTCCTTTGCTGTTTCTTGTGGGGGGTTTTTTTGTTTTTTTTTTTTGCTTTCAGTTTTTCATTGCTTTGTCCGGTTTTCAGTTGTTTTGTTTCGTTTTTTTATTTTTTTTGTCTTGGTCCCCGTTTCCCTTTGAGTTTTTCTTTCACTTTTTTCTTTCTATTTTCCTATTTTCTGTTTTCTCCTCTTTTAGTGCGTATTATACAAAAGATTCACCACATATTACAAAAATGTGCATCATATTAAGAAAATCTTCATGGTATATATTGTAAAAATACTTAATCTTTTTAGTTATAAAAATGTTCATTGTATATTTTGAAAATTTGCAGCTTATTTTTTACTAAATGTTCAATGCGTATTTGAAAATTGTTCAACGCATATATTCATAGTTTTTGAAAACTATTCAACTGATGCTAAAAAAATTCATTGCATATTATTTTAATTGGTCAATGGACATTAATAAAATGTTCAATGGATATTACAAATGTT
>NW_021207073.1:0-906 GCF_002162155.2 Triticum dicoccoides
GTCTCCGGTCAATAACCAATAGCGGGACCAGGATGCCCATATTGGCTCCTACATATTCTACGAAGATCTTTATCGGTCAGACCGCATAACAACATACGTTGTTCCCTTTGTCATCGGTATGTTACTTGCCCGAGATTCGATCGTCGGTATCCAATACCTAGTTCAATCTCGTTACCGGCAAGTCTCTTTACTCGTTCCGTAATACATCATCTCACAACTAACATATTAGTTGTAATGCTTGCAAGGCTTATGTGATGTGTATTACCGAGAGGGCCCAGAGATACCTCTCCGACAATCGGAGTGACAAATCCTAATCTCGAAATACGCCAACCCAACATCGACCATTGGAGACACCTGTAGTACTCCTTTATAATCACCCAGTTACGTTGTGACGTTTGGTAGTACCCAAAGTGTTCCTCCGGTAAACGGGAGTTGGATAATCTCATAGTCATAGGAACATGTATAAGTCATGAAGAAAGCAATAGCAACATACTAAACGATCGGGTGCTAAGCTAATGGAATGGATCATGTCAATCAGATCATTCTACTAATGATGTGACCTCGTTAATCAAATAACAACTCATTGTTCATGGTTAGGAAACATAACCATCTTTGATTAACGAGCTAGTCAAGTAGAGGCATACTAGTGACACTCTGTTTGTCTATGTATTCACACATGTATTATGTTTCCGGTAAATACAATTCTAGCATGAATAATAAACATTTATCATGATTATAAGGAAATAAATAATAACTTTATTATTGCCTCTAGGGCATATTTCCTTCAGTCTCCCACTTGCACTAGAGTCAATAATCTAGATTACACTGTAATGAATCTAACACCCATGGAGCTTTGGTGCTGATCATGTTTTGCTCGTGGAAGAGGCTTAGTCAACGGGTCTGCAA
>NW_021207074.1:0-986 GCF_002162155.2 Triticum dicoccoides
CCCACCCTGTCTTAGCGTAACGCGAGTCGAGGCGGACGTCGTCGCGGTAGCGACGACGGACGCCGAGACGAGCACGTGACACCACGGCCACCCTGTCTTAGCATAACGCGAGTCGAGGCGGACGTCGTCGCGGTAGCGACGACGGACGCCGAGACGAGCACATGACACCATTCCCACCCTGTCTTAGCGTAACGCGACTCGAGGCAGACGTCGTCGTGGTAGTGACGACGGATGCCGAGACAAGCACGTGACACCACTCCCACCCTGTCTTAGCGTAACGTGAGTCGAGGCGGACGTCGTCTCGGTAGCGACGACGGACGCCGAGACGAGCACGTGACACCACTCCCAACCTGTCTTAGCGTAACGCGAGTTGAGGCGGACGTCGTCGCGGTAGCGACGACGGACGCCGAGACGAGCACGAGACACCATTCCCAACCTGTCTTAGCGTAAGGCGAGTCGAGGCGGACGTTGTCGCGGTAGCGACGACGGACGCCGAGACGAGCACGTGACACCATTCCCACCCTGTCTTAGGGTAACGCGAGTCGAGGCGGACGTCGTCGCGGTAGCGACGACGGATGCCGAGACGAGCACGTGACACCACTCCCACCCTGTCTTAGCGTAACGCGAGTCGAGGCGGACGTCCTTGCGGTATCGACGACGGACGCCGAGACGAGCACGTGACACCATTCCCATCCTGTCTTAGCGTAACGCGAGTCGAGGCGGACGTCGTCGCGGTAGCAACGACGGACGCCGAGATGAGCACGTGACACCACTGCCACCCTTTCTTAGCGTAACGCGAGTCGAGGCGGACGTCGTCGCGGTAGCGACGACGGACACCGAGACGAGCACGTGACACCACTCCCACCCTGTCTTAGCGTAACGCGAGTCGAGGCGGACGTCGTCGCGGTAGCAACGACGGACGCCGAGACGAGCACGTGACACCACTGCCACCCTGTCTTAGCGTAACGCGAGTCGAGGCGGACGTC
>NW_021207074.1:1548-2370 GCF_002162155.2 Triticum dicoccoides
ACGACGGACGCCGAGATGAGCACGTGACACCACTGCCACCCTCTCTTAGCGTAACGCGAGTCGAGGCAGACGTCGTCGTGGTAGCGACGACGGACGCCGAGACAAGCACGTGACACCACTCCCACCCTGTCTTAGCGTAACGTGAGTCGAGGCGGACGTCGTCTCGGTAGCGACGACGGACGCCGAGACGAGCACGTGACACCACTCCCACCCTGTCTTAGCGTAACGCGAGTCGAGGCGGACGTCGTCGCGGTAGCGACGGCGGACGCCGAGACGAGCACGTGACACCATTCCCAACCTGTCTTAGCGTAACGCGAGTCGAGGCGGACGTCATCGCGGTAGCGACGACGGACGCCGAGACGAGCACGTGACACCATTCCCACCCTGTCTTAGTGTAACGCGAGACGAGGCGGACGTCATCGCGGTAGCGACGACGGATGCCGAGACGAGCACGTGACACCACTCCCACCCTGTCTTAGCGTAACGCGAGTCGAGGCGGACGTCCTCGCGGTATCGACGACGGACACCGAGACGAGCACGTGACACCATTCCCACCCTGTCTTAGCGTAACGCGAGTCGAGGCGGACGTCGTCGCGGTAGCGACGACGGATGCCGAGACGAGCACGCGACACCACTGCCACCCTGTCTTAGCGTAACGCGAGTCGAGGCGGACGTCGTCGCGGTAACGACGACGGACGCCGAGACGAGCACTTGACACCATTCCCAACCTGTCTTAGCGTAACGCGAGTCGAGGCGGACGTCCTCGCGGTAGCGACGACGGACGCCGAGACGAGCACGTGACACCATTCCCACCCTGTCTTA
>NW_021207074.1:3339-3840 GCF_002162155.2 Triticum dicoccoides
TGACACCACTCCCACCCTGTCTTAGCGTAACGCGAGTCGAGGCGGACGTCCTCGCGGTATCGACGACAGACGTCGAGACGAGCACGTGACACCATTCCCACCCTGTCTTAGTGTAACGCGAGTCGAGGCGGACGTCTTCGCGGTAGCGACGACGGATGCCGAGACGAGCACGTGACACCACTCCCACCCTGTCTTAGCATAACGCGAGTCGAGGCGGACATCATCGCGGTAGCGACGACGGACGCCGAGACGAGCACGTGACACCACTCCCACCCTGTCTTAGCGTAACGCGAGTCGAGGCGGACGTCGTCGCGGTAGCGACGACGGACGCCGAGATGAGCACGTGACACCACTACCACCCTTTCTTACCGTAACGCGAGTCGAGGCGGACGTCGTCGCGGTAGCGACGACGGACACCGAGACGAGCACGTGACACCACTCCCACCCTGTCTTAGCGTAACGCGAGTCAAGGCGGACGTCGTCGCGGTAGCCACGACGGAC
>NW_021207074.1:5093-5720 GCF_002162155.2 Triticum dicoccoides
CCACTCCCACCCTGTCTTAGCGTAACGCGAGTCGAGGCGGACGTCGTCGCGGTATCGACGACAGACGTCGAGACGAGCACGTGACACCATTCCCACCCTGTCTTAGTGTAACGCGAGTCGAGGCGGACGTCGTCGCGGTAGCGACGACGGATGCCGAGACGAGCACGTGACACCACTCCCACCCTGTCTTAGCGTAACGCGAGTCGAGGCGGACATCCTCGCGGTAGCGACGACGGACGCCGAGACGAGCACGTGACACCACTCCCACCCTGTCTTAGCGTAATGCGAGTCGAGGCAGACGTCGTCGTGGTAGCGACGACGGACGCCGAGACAAGCACGTGACACCACTCCCACCCTGTCTTAGCGTAACGCGAGTCGAGGCGGACGTCCTCGCGGTATCGACGACAGACGTCGAGACGAGCACGTGACACCATTCCCACCCTGTCTTAGTGTAACGCGAGTCGAGGCGGACGTCTTCGCGGTAGCGACGACGGATGCCGAGACGAGCACGTGACACCACTCCCACCCTGTCTTAGCATAACGCGAGTCGAGGCGGACATCATCGCGGTAGCGACGACGGACGCCGAGACGAGCACGTGACACCACTCCCACCCTGTCTTAGCGTAA
>NW_021207075.1:0-631 GCF_002162155.2 Triticum dicoccoides
CCAAAATTGCCAGTGTTGATGACCGACATGTAAGTGCACCTTGGGGTTCAATAACTGTGGAAATTGCTTCGGGTCGCCAAAACGGTGAGTAATAGTCCATCAAACGGGCCAGAATCGGCCAAAACTGCGAGGGTTGATGACCGACACGTAAACGCACCCCAGGGTTCATTAATCGTGGAAATCACTCCGGAACCCCAAAACAGTGAGTAATAGTACATGAAACGGGCCAGAATCGGCCAAAACTGCCAGTGTTGATGACCGACACATAAGTGCACCTTCGGGTTCAATAACTATGGAAATCGCTTCGGGACCCCAAAATGGTGAGTAATAATCCATGAAATGGGCCAGAATTCGCCAAAATGCGAGTGTTGATGACCACACGTAAACGAACTCGGTGTTCATTAATCGTGGAAATCACTCCGGGACCCCAAAACAGCGAGTAATAGTCCATGAAATGGGCAAGAATCGGCCAAAATTGCCAGTGTTGATGACCGACACATAAACGCACCCCAGGGTTCATTAATCGTGGAAATCACTCTGGAACCCCATAACAGTGAGTAATAGTACATGAAACGGGCCAGAATAAGCCAAAACTGCCAGTGTTGATGACCGACACATAAGTGCACCTTCG
>NW_021207076.1:0-1210 GCF_002162155.2 Triticum dicoccoides
ATTTTAATGGTTGCTGAACCCCAAGATGCGCTTACGTGTCATTCATCAACACTCTCCGTTTTTCCCGATTCTGGCCCGTTTCATGGGCTATTACTCACCATTTTGGGGTCCCTGTGCGATTTCCTTGCTTCTTGAACTACAAGGTCCTATTACGTGCAGGTCATCGACACTCGCCGTTTTGGCTGATTCGACCCGTCTCATGGGCTATTGCTCACCTTTTTGAGGTCCTGGAGCGATTTCCACGATTAATGATCCCCGAGGTGCGTTTACGTGTAGGTCATCAACACTTGCAGTTTTGGCCGATTTTGGCGCATTTCGTGGACTATTACTCACCATTTTGAGGTCTTGGAGCGATTTCCACGATTGATGAACCTCGGTGTGCATTTACCTATCGGTCATCAACACTCGCAGGTTTGGCCGATTCTGGCCCGTTTCGTGGACTATTACTGACCGTTTTGGTGTCCCGAAGCGATTTTCTTGGTTTATGGACCCCATGGTGCGCTTACGTGCATGACATTAACACTCGCCATTTTGGCCGATTCTGGCCCATTTCGTGGACTATTACTCACCGTTTTGGGATCCCAGAGCGACTTTATGGTTGCTGAACCCCAAGGTGCGCTTACATATCGTTCATCAGCACTCACCTCTTTCACGATTCTGACCCGTTTCATAGACTATTACTCACCGTTTTGGGGTAAGGAGCAAATTCCATGGTTACTGAACCCCGAGGTGCGCTTACGTGCAGGTCATTAACACTCACTGTTTTGGTCGATTCTGGCCCGTTTCGTGGACTACTACTCACCAATTTGGGGTCCCAGAGCGATTTTTATGGTTGCCGAAGCCCAAGGTGTGCTTACGTGTCGTTCATCAACACTCGCCATTTTGGCCGATTCTGGCCCGTTTCATGGGCTATTACTCATTGATTTGGGGTTTCAGAGCGATTTTATGGTTACTGAACCCTAATGTGCGCTTACGTGTAGATCATTAACACTCACAATTTTCGCTGATTCTGGCCCGTTTCGTGGACTATTAATCACCATTTTGGGGTCCCGAAGCGATTTTAATGGTTGCTGAACCCCAAGAAGCGCTTACGTGCCATTCATCAACACTCTCCGTTTTGCCTGATTCTGGCCCGTTTCATGGGCTATTACTCACCATTTTGGGGTCCCTGTGCGATTTCCTTGCTTGTTGAACTACAAGGTCCTATTAC
>NW_021207077.1:0-2018 GCF_002162155.2 Triticum dicoccoides
GGGTTTCCATGGGTGGATGGACGAGCTCAGCTGACGAGGGAGGTCGCCCGGCGGCGGGGGAGAGAAGGTCGGCGGTGGGAATGGGGAGACGGGGTCGCCGGCGGGGAGAGCAGGCGGCGGCGAGATTGGAGAGGAGGAGTTTGCGAGCTAGTTTTGGGTTGGTCGGGTGGGGACTGGGGTTTCAATTTTTCATCCTTGTTTATTTTCTCATTTGACAAAAATTCATCCTTTATTTAATTCAATTCAATCAACTCAACACAGATGCATCGTTTACATGCCATCACAAAATTTGAAGCTAGTCCTCACACTGCAAGTTGGATCTGTGCTGCGGTTTGTGTTTGTTCTCCATGTGTTACTTTCCTCCGTTCGAACAACAAGTACCACGCAGCAGTCGCTATGGTTTCTCTCAGATTTGGCAAACCAAGGACTCGAACAGATGGTTCTCAAAGGCACACGAGATGCTCGAGAACAACTTGGCCTGACCGATTTATCTGGCAAGCCTTCTATATGAACTCATGACCTTCACAACCTTAGCGCACTGGAACAACAAGTGCATAACATTAGCCGGACCTTGGTTGCCAAATTTTTCGAAGCCGCCGCGCTGGACGCATATGGATGGTATGATCTTGTGTGATCATCTGGGAGCTATTAACTTTTCTTCATGCAGGGCTTTGTATTCGTGCAGAGACCCCCTTGAGGCGGAGCTTCGTGCATGTATGGAGGGTATATCACTTGCTTTACAACGCAGTGATCTGCCTGTTGCTTTGGAGTTGGATTCCCTTGAGGTGGTTTCTCTCATATCAAGCTCGGACACAGATCGATCTGTTTACTCTTCAATTGTTAGAGAGATTAAGTACCTTATGGGTCTTCGGAAAACCTGTATCTCTCATGTCGCGAGAACACAAAATAAAGCTAGTGATAGCTTAGCTAGTTTTGCTAGAACCCAAGGTAGGACCATGACCTGGTTAGGTGCTGGTCCAGTTGAAGTAGTGGAGATAGCTTTGAATGATTGTAAGGATGTCGTGATTGAGTAATATAATGCTATTTCCCCCGCAAAAAAAAGGGGGGGTAGGTTGGATGGTGGTGCATTGAATTATTTCGTTTGAAATATCTATCTATCTCTTGATGATTCGATGTGTAGGCGGCGCCACAAAGGACACATGTAGCAAGTCAATTATCACAAGAAGAGCCCGCACATAGAATTGAACACACCACCCCACAACATGGTCACCGCCGCTGCTACACGAGGCTATCTGATTCGGTGTATTTCATGTCCAAGCTTAAGTGGAGCCAAAAGTCAAAGCTTATCTGCACCGGTACACAGGGTCATGAACCATCCATGGTACCGTTCCGATCTACACAAGAAAAGAGCCTACCGACCTGGCTAGACTATCTTATATATATATTATATCTCTAAGTTTCATCTACGGTCACCATATATGGAGTATGTATGTTTCCTCGAATACTAATATTTATGACGTGTTCGATTCAGCCTTGTTGGTGGGCGAGCAGTGCTGGTGTGTTTCGGTCGATTTCTTGGAAGGGTAACCAGAGCGGAATTAAGTCAGAAAAGTCGGGGATGCGCCGTCCTTATTTTGTTGCCAACTAGTGCAAGGACGCATGCAGCAGAAAAAAAATCCCAATTGAGAGGAAGATTCTGTAGTGGGTTGTACTGATGTGTGGCGACCATTATCACGGCTAAACGGCGACCATTTGATGTGCGTGAACTCGGGACGATTGGCGATGGACATCGTCGGGTGTTGCGGTAGGCACACCAGAAGTAACTATAGTTCTCTCTCTCTCCCTCCCTCCCTCCCTCCCTCCCTCCCGCCCTCTCTCTCTCTCTCTGTTTTACATTATAGGTTTATTGTAATATCTGTTCCTAGAACATGAAGTTACTTGTTATTTCATTACCGAGTCGAGTTATTTAATGAGTGGAAGAACTTTGCGATTGACTGGTTACTGTATTTTTTTAGTACATAAGTGCATAATTTTGGTTGTAGTTGATTATTTAGTGT
>NW_021207077.1:2997-5710 GCF_002162155.2 Triticum dicoccoides
CACCATCACAGTACATTATTTTTACTTTATTGCAGCTATAAAAATTTATAGGTTTAAATGACAATTTTGTCAGCGGATGGTGTTGTATGGTGCCTCTGTGATACCACTACACATAGTTTATATGAAAGCTTGCTCCAAATTCAGAAAAGAATCCTCCAATCCAACCAGAACATCAAGGTATTACAGTGTGCGCAATGCCCACTCAAGTGAAAAAGGCTTCGAATGCTACTTGGAGAAAATCATTGACAAAACTTTATGCATGATCATGGATTAATCAAAAACAAGGATGTAGGTAAAACAAGACTGCTCATTTTTATACCGAACTACAGAACATCGGAACAAATTCTTCACTCATTTACACACACGACAGCATCAGAACAAGTCATCATTCCTTTATACACCACACTACAGAACCTCAGAGCAAGTGAACCAATGAATCCGTTAATACAAATTAATGGCATCTCTATAGTGATCTATTCATGACATAAGTGACCCATTAGCTATACCAGAATTAACTCTAACATGAAGGTCTCTATAACTGAAGAATTTAAATTAAGCCCAGCCAAATCACATGATTTACTACTAATACTTACAGTGTTACGGAAAACGAAATTAGAAAGAGAACTATACTATAAGTCAAATACAATGCAAACAGTAGCACTATTTCTCTATAATCCTGGAGATCTCTATAATTTTAAGCAAGACATTATCAGTGATTGCATCTGTACCTCATTCGCAGAATCTGTGAAGAAACAGGTCAACATCCCCAAAATCTGAGAGAACTACCAACTTGAGAGAGAATAATAATCAACCTCGCAGGGGAATCACACACATGCATATACATCGGCACGAAGCTCAAAATAGGGATGTGAAGCAAACCAACTAATATTTTCTCCACGAAGAGATTAGCAAATACTCCCTCCATTCCTTCATGTAAGGTGTATAATTTTCATTACAATGACCAAGGCACATAACTATACACAACATAGGACAAAATTAACCATGGCTAAATCATTTATTAGTGGCAAGTAAATCATTTAAGCTAGGAAAGTAAGATATATGCACAATCAGGAGAGAGATAATTTCCTTTATCTCTTTACAAGAAGAGATACATGCAATCGGGGAAAAGATACTTTCCTTTTTACTAGAGGGCTAAAAACGGATTTTTGAGGAATTGGAAGAAATGCACCTTACATTGTGAAATTTTATCAAAAAACAAATACACCTTATATAAAGGAATAGAGGGAGTACACAGAAAGATGCATTGAAAGCGAGAAGTAGGACAAACCAAAAGGCAATAACTTTATGCACAGATCCAGACTCCGGAGAACAAATCCTCAAGGAAACGACGAGAGAAAGCCTGGAAGTGCCATGGAAGCGGCAGAAGAATCGCCATGTCATTTAGCGAGAGTAAAGGATCTTTAACAACAAAAGGAGCATAATAAAAATTCCTATCCTTTTCTTCAGTTGATTCGTGTGGATCTGCATAGTTGACACAACATCCGAACCTGTAGTTGTGATGCTTCTTGCCCGCATCACTACATCACAAGGTTCACAGAAAAGAAACTTGTCAGGTTTACTAGCACCACGTATTTTCTCATAGGAGGTTTAGATCAAGAAAGTGCATGCTCTTATAGAGAGGGCGGACCAAAACAAGGTATGTGCTATGGGTCAGCCACAAGTATCCGGCCGCCCGCTGGATGTCCTCGGTGTGTGTTGCGCTCTTGGCATAATGAGAAAGGAGGAGCAATGTTTTGGGCAGGAGATATCGATTGAGAGGCAAGAACAAAGGGAGCGTCATTTATAGAGGAGATCGCGTAGGGCTTGGACGGCGATGAGCACACGGCATATATAATTAACATGCTGATATAATGAGTTTGAGAAAAACGCTAGCGCACGGCAAATTCGTCTCATGATACAAACACTGACTCATCTTTAAACATACTCAAAGAAGGCCGCAAAAATAACAAAAATGCCAAGTGCATGATATAGTAAAGAAGGAATAGAGCAGAGGTATTTGGTAATGGAGGGACCAAGACTCATCTATAAAAATGTCGACTGCATGATATAGTAAACACTAACTCATCTCTAAACATACTCAAGGTAGGTGGTGCAGCTAGACTTTCTTACAAACAATTTTCTTTTAATAATAAGAGATAAAAACAGAAACATTGTCTGCAAATGTCCCATTTAGTAGGAAGCAAGTGGCTTAAACTATCCTGTTTTTATGTACATCTGATCAGTAAATCCCATGGCCTATAAACTGATTTCACGAATGACAAAATGAGTATAGTGATAAAGGAATGAATCATATACTGGTTGAAGAAATAAAACAAATTTGCTCACAACTAGCTAGTGCCGATGAAACTGACCAAAGGCTTTTTGTTCAATAAAATTTTGCAACGAAACTCTATGAATAATGAGTACACCTAATAGGAGATTAGCGTACATGAGCTATCAAATATATACCTATGTCAATTAAAACAAAGAATACTATATAAACCATGTGAGAATTGATAGCGTCGTCTACTTATATATACTGCATCAGATATTAATATGAAGAATTAACCTATGAATATACTATATCAATCTAACAGGGAGAGGTTCGGAATGGATGTGTGTGTGTCTATGTGTCTGTGTGGGAGGGGGGGGGATGATGGACCACATACACGTCAAGAAAGAAACGACCATTGGCCAGACACTTAACAGTAGA
>NW_021207078.1:0-685 GCF_002162155.2 Triticum dicoccoides
TGTTGTTGCTGTTGTTGTTGTTGTTGTTGTTGTTGTTGTTGCTGCTTGTAGCGACCTGACCCGAATGGATCACGTCTACTGTGCTACGGTGTCATCCCTGGATCAGTAATGCTGACACCACACAGTACATCGAGGTTTTATAGCAGAGTTGCAATCGCACACTTATTACATCGATGGCTGAAAAAGAACTTATTACAATAAATATGGCTGAAGGCCATCTAATATCGATAACAGCGGATGACTCGGAAGATAAATGGGTCCATCAACTCCATCGGCATCACTGAGTATAGAACCACGACCTAAACGCACCTCAATCGTCGTCTGAAAAGTCTGCAACATTAACGTTGCAGCCCGAAAACGGGTCAGCACATGGAATATGCTGGCAATGTAACACATAGAGAGTAATGAAACAATAAGCCTATACTACATGCATTATGGCTGGTGGTAAGGCTCTATGGTTACAGTTTTGCGAAAAGCCAATTTTTCCCTACATCAAAGGAATAATTTTGTTTAACTATCATGGTGGTTGTTAAACATTGAGAATGGTTGACAGCATCCTCAATCCCAATTTAAAAGTACTCATTAAAACCCAATAGCTTTTATTAGAGGTAACATGTTGAGATTCACAAAGATATTCAAGTACTAGATACTCAAAATGTCCATAACCGGGGACACGGCTAATCAT
>NW_021207079.1:0-1860 GCF_002162155.2 Triticum dicoccoides
GGCTCGATTGCCGCAACTTGGGCGGTGGCCGTCTGGCGAGCCACCGCGTGCTTCACCCACCGCTGGAGCCTCGACCGACCAGAGCGCTTGCGCTGGTGGGAGACCGGGAGGGCGACCGATAGAGGAGTCGACCGATACGGGGTCGACGGTTGTCGCAGCAGAATGCCACGGACACATGCGCGAAAATGCGTCGCACCGCGGACGGGGAGCGCATCAACGTCGAGTGGAGCCTCCTAGAGCCAAGCGGAGTCATCGGCGATGAAGGTGAGAGCGCCGAGACGGATCTCGCGGCCCTCGACCAAAACTCCAGCAGCAACCATGATGAAAGTACTCGGAAGAATCGCAACTTCTCCAAAAAATCGCTAAAACACCTGCCCCACGGTGGGCGCCAACTGTCGTGGTTCTAAGTCTGACAGTAGAGTGGGGGGTAGGTATGGAGAGGCAAGGTCCTAGCTATGGAGAGGTTGTAAACACAGGAGATGTACGAGTTCAGGCCCTTCTCAGAGGAAGTAAAAGCCCTACGTCTCGGAGCCCGGAGGCGGTCGAGTGGATTATTTGTATATGGATTACAGGGGTGCGAACCCTTCTGCCTGTGGCGGGGGGTGGCTTATATAGAGTGCGCCAGGACCCCTGCCAGCCCACGTAATGAAGGGTTTAAAGTACATTAAGTCTGGGGCGTTACTGGTAACGCCCCACATAAAGTTTCTTAACTACCATAAAGTCTACTTAATTACAGACCGTTGCAGTGCAGAGTGCTTCTTGACCTTCTGGTGGTCGAGTGAGCCTTCATGGTCGAGTCCTTCAAGTCCGTCGAGTGAAGTCCTCGTAGGTCGACTGGAAGGTGATCTCTTCTAAGGGTGTCCTTGGGTAGGGTATTTAGATCAGGTCTATGACCCTACCCTAGGTACATGACTCCATCAGCAGCTACACGAGAGATGGTTCGCGTGGCCCCAAGGATCCTGATCGAGTCCGCCCGTCACCGCCGCCACATGATGTTCCCTCGAAGCACTCACCGGCCGCCGCTGCCCCGCAGCAGCGTCAGTGGAGAAGCCGGCGCGGGCGTTGCCGCCGCCCTTCAGACAGGCGGCATCCCAGGCAGCGGCATGGAGGGAGGAGGCGTGAGAGGGGGCTCGAGGCAGACGATGGGTGGGTGTGAGCACTTCGGTGCGCCCCAGCGTCGCCACACGGGAATAGAGATGGGATGACTTCTAGCTAGAATTGTATTAACCGGAAACTTGATACATGTGTGAATACATAGACAAACATAGTGTCACTAGTATGCCTCTACTTGACTAGCTCATGAATCAAAGATGGTTAAGTTTCCTAGCCATGGACATGAGTTGTCATTTGGTTAACGGGGTCACATCATTAGGAGAATGATGTGATTGACTTGACCCATTCCGTTAGCATAGCACTTGATCATTTAGTATGTTGCTATTTCTTTCTTCATGAGTTATACATGTTCCTATGACTATGAGATTATGCAACTCCCGTTTACCGGAGGAACACTTTGTGTGCTACCAAACGTCACAACGTAACTGGGTGATTATAAAGGAGCTCTACAGGTGTCTCCGAAGGTACTTGTTGAGTTGGCATATTTCGAGATTAGGATTTGTCACTCCGATTGTCGGAGAGGTATCTCTGGGCCCTCTCGGTAATGCACATCACTATAAGCCTTGCAAGCAATGTAGCTAATGAGTTAGTTACGGAATGATGCATTACATAACGAGTAAAGAGACTTGCCGGTAACGAGATTGAACTAGGTATTGGGATACCGACGATCGAATCTCGGGCAAGTAACATACCGATGACAAAGGGAACAACGTATGTTGTTATGCGGTTTGACCGATAAAAATCTTC
>NW_021207080.1:0-1168 GCF_002162155.2 Triticum dicoccoides
CACAATCAACATAATCAGCATATGTAGAGATACTAAAATGCACACGAACAGTACGTGTTACCTTAACCTTGCCGCTGTTGTTGAACCATTGGATGTAGTAAGGATGTGGATGTGGTCTTGTGGTGAGAGAAAGCTTCTCCACCATCTCCATGCTAGCCAAGTTGTTGCAGCTCCCTCCGTCTATTATGACGCGCACAGAACGTTCCTTCACAACTCCCTTGGTATGGAACAAATTGTGCCTCTGATTTTGCTCAGCTTGTGTGACCTGCACACTCAAAACACGTTGAGCAACTAAACATTCATACCTATCAGCGTCTTCAGGAGCCATGTATTGCGTCTCATGATCAGAATCATCTCCACCATGTTCTTCACGTGTAATAAGAGCCAATGTCTCCTCATCATAGTCACTAGCGGACTCATATCCACCATCCGCGGTAGCAATCATCACATGCGGAGATTTGCATTCCCTCGCATAATGACCTCCTCCCTTACAACGACGACAAATAATATCACTTGTGTGCCCTGTTGATGCCATGGAAGAAGAAGAACGCTGTGCAGGCCCCGCAGGTGCGCTCTTGGCAGATAATGGTGGTTGTGCCTGTTTTCTTGTATCACGGCTGGAGGTGGCACCGGATGGAGGTGCTGGTGCTGTTGAAGTAGAAGATGCACGTGGTGTCCATGATGAAGGTCGGCCTGCAGAAAAGTTTGTTCGTCCCAATGCTTGTCGATCCTGCACTTCACGTTCAGCTTTACAAGCAAGATGGAATAAACGAGTGATATTAGTATACTCCTTATAGTCTAGAATGGTCTGAATCTCTCTATTTAATCCACCCAGAAAACGTGCAAGCATAGCTTCATTCTCCTCAACAATACCACATCTAATCATGCCAGTTTGTAATTCCTGATAATATTCTTCTACAGAATTTTTTCCTTGTCTTAAACGCTGCAATTTTTGAAGCAATTCACGTTGATAATATGGTGGAACCCAACGCGTACGCATAGCAGTTTTCAAAGCAGCCCAAGTAGTTGGAATAGGATATAATCTACAATGTTCAGACCACCATACACATGCAAAACTAGTGAAAGCACAAACAGCAGCAGCAACTCGTCTCTCCTCAGGATATTGTAAACATGTAAATCGTTGTTCAGTTTCTAACTCCCAAGTAAG
>NW_021207081.1:0-1115 GCF_002162155.2 Triticum dicoccoides
ACACATGAACGCACCCCGGGGTTCATCAATCGTGGAAATCGCTCTGGGTCCCTAAAACGCTGAGTAATAGTGCACGAAACCACGAGTAATAGTCCATGAAACGAGAATCACTTTGGGACCCCAAAACGGTGAGTAATAGTCCATGAAACGGGCCATAAACTGCCGAAACCGCGAGTGTTGATGATCGACACGTAAGCGCACCTTGGAGTTCGATAACCATGGAAATCACTCCGGGACCCCGAAATGGTGAGTAATAGTGCATGAAGCGGGCCAGAATCGGCCAAAACTGCGAGTGTTGATGATCAATGCGTAAGCACACCTTGGGGTTCAACAACTATGGAAATTGCTTCGGGACCCCAAAACGGTGAGTAATAGTCCACGAAACGGGTCAGAATTGGACAAAACTGTGAGTGTTGACGACGGACACATAAACGCACCCCGGGGTTCATCAATCGTGGAAATCGCTCTTGGTCCCCAAAACACTGAGTAATAGTGCATGAAACCGCGAGTAATAATCCATGAAACGAGAATCGCTTTGGAACCCCAAAACGACGAGTAATAGTCCATGAAACGGGCCATAAACGGCTGAAACCGCGAGTGTTGATGATCGACACGTAAGTGCACCTTGGAGTTTGATAACCACGAAAATCACTCCGGGACCCCGTAATGGTGAGTAATAGTGCATGAAACTAGCCAGAATCGGCCAAAACTGCGAGTGTTGATGACCAACACGTAAGCACACCTTGGGGTTCAACAACTATGGAAATCGCTTCGGGACCCGAAAACGATGAGTAATATTCCACGAAATGGGTCGGAATTGGACAAAACTGTGAGAGTTGACGACGGACACATAAACGTGCCCCGGGGTTCAGCAATCGTGGAAATCGCTCTGGGTCCCCAAAATGCTGAGTAATAGTGCACGAAACGGACAAGAATCAGCCAAATATGTGAGTGTTGATGACCGACATGTAAACGCACCCCGGGGTTCGTCAATCGTGGAAATGACTCCGGGACCCCAAAACAGAGTAATAGTCCAAGAAACGGCCCAGAATCGGCCAAAACTGTGATTGTTGATGACGGACACGTAAGCACACCTTGGGGTTCAGCAACTATGG
>NW_021207082.1:0-1065 GCF_002162155.2 Triticum dicoccoides
AACAACAAATGATGTCAGAACATGTTGGGAATTGATGACGTCGCTTTGAATGCTGCATACTAAACACAAAAGAAGTCCGGAGTTCAAATAAGTTTAAAAAACATTGAAGTGCCCGTGTAACAGATGAGTTCTCGTCCGAAACCTTGATACTCCGAAAGGGTTTGTCCAGTTTGTACATGAAGTGCGTCCAGTTTTTGCCGTGACCCTCTCTACTCTTTCGCACATGCTATGCGGGTGAAATGATGAAACCATGCCAAGTTTCAACATTTTCAGAATTCATTTTGTAGTGATTTTCAATTTCACGGTCATTTAGCTCTCTAAACAATTAGGTAAATGACCGAAAAACAACAAATGATGTCAGAACATGTTGGAAATTGATAACGTCGCTTTGGATGCTGCATACTGAACACAAAAGAAGTCCAGCGTTCAAATAAGTTCAAAAACATTGAAGTGCCCGTGTAACAGATGAGTTCTCGTCCGAAACCCCGATACTCCGAAAGAGCTTGTCCAGTTTCTACACGAAGTGCGTCCAATTTTTGCCATGACCGTCTCTACTCTTTCGCACATGCTATGTAGGTGAAATGATGATACCATGCCAAGTTTCAACATTTTCAGAATCCATTTTGTAGTGATTTTCAATTTCACGGTCATTTAGCTCTCTAAACAATTAGGTAAATGACCAAAAAACAACAAATGATGTCAGAACATGTTGGAAATTGATGACGTCACTTTGAATGCTGCATATTGAACACAAAAGAAGTCCGGAGTTCAAATAAGTTTAAAAAACATTGAAGTGCCCGTGTAACAGGTGAGTTCTTGTCCGAAACCCTAATACTCCGAAAGAGTTTGTCCAATTTGTACATGAAGTGCATCCAGTTTTTGTCGTGACCCTCTCTACTCTTTCGCACATGCTATGCGGGTGAAATGATGATACCATGCCAAGTTTCAACATTTTCAGAATCCATTTTGTAGTGATTTTCAATTTCACGGTCATTTAGCTCTCTAAACAATTAGGTAAATGACCGAAAAACAACAAATGATGTCAGAACATGTTGGAAATTGATG
>NW_021207083.1:0-1096 GCF_002162155.2 Triticum dicoccoides
CATTTTTCGAAAAAATTTCTGGCTATCCTATTTTTAGGTGTTTCTGAGTGTTTTGAGACAGGTGCCATTATAGGAAGTTTTTTTTGACCCGTTTCCAGTTTTTGGGTCCGGGCAGTCGAAAAAAAAAATTTGGTCGAAAAATTTCGTGCCCATCCTGTCAGTTTGAGCTAGGAAGAGTTTTGAGACACTCGCCATTATAGTGATTTTTCGCAAAAAAAAAGCAGCGCAAAAAAAAAGAGCGCAAAAAAAAAGAGCAAAAAAAAAGATTCAGAGTGTGCTTTTCCCTTGTTTACGTGCCGCGTCGTGATTTTGTTGGTGTTCTAGGCTCGCGTCTCTAGCACAGTCTAGCCTAGGACCAGCACAGTACCGTCGTTGAGCGTTTATTCAACTTTGCATCTCTGAATTGATTATTGCTGACCCTTTTTGCTACCATAGTATAAGCCTTCCCAGCTCCACATACATCTACGTCGTGCGTTTGACTCTCCCTGGTAATCGCTCTATCCAAGCTTTGAGAGTTTTGACTACAACGGTTGCCGATCACCGCCTGTTGCTGGGTAAGAACTGGTAAGAATTTGAGTTTTGCATGACGGATTTGTGACACCCACCACCACCACTTGTTCGTAGTCTGTAGGATCATTGATGAGGACATCAATACAATTGTTACACCCACAACCCCTGCTGCTATACATACTGGACCAATTACTAGAGCTCGTGCACGCCAACTAAATTACCAGGTACTTTCGTTTCTTGGTAATGATTCTAATGTTCATGAGAATATGATGCTGCCTAAATTGGATACATTTGTTTTGCTTACAAATGAAGGGCCTAGCTTGGAGAAGGATGAACATTGGAGCAAGAACAAGCATGGAGATGATGGCATGCGCAAGGGAAACAAGAACGGAGTTACAAGTGATGATTTCAGGACTTTGAAGCCACCATAATGGGTGCATGAAGCCTTGGACGAAATATACAAGATGCCACTTCATAAATTTCGTCCCGAGGCTATTTTAGGTGCTGCGTCACCTTATTATTGGGCCAGGCCCATGTAATTTCGAAATACATAAGTATAGGCTATTTTTAGAGTCCGTATGTGTGG
>NW_021207084.1:0-960 GCF_002162155.2 Triticum dicoccoides
TGGGGTGCGGGGGGTCGGCGGCGGCGGTTGAGTAGGGGAATCGAGAGGGTGCGGGCGGTCGGTGGCGGCGGCCGGTGGACCGGATCTAGCGAGGTGGGATAGCAATCGAGATGGAGGAGGATCGAGATCGAGTGTCCATGAAATTAAAAAATATTCATGATAGTTCAAAAAGTGCCCATGAAATATAATCGAGAAATGAAGTCTACGATTTAAATACAATCGATCTTAGCTAGCTATCTGTTCACAATCTTCTTGCCCTTCTTTTTCGCAAATGGAGTTCTTCTATGGAACGGACGTCCTTTAGGTAGGGTGGTCCTACTTCTTCTTGTGGTGTATGCTGCTACTTCATCATCGTCGTCATGTTCGATCCTCGGGTCGCCGTACTTGTCGAAGTCTTGCTCATTGGCTACTCCATCCATTCCGATGATCTTCCTTTTGCCTCTCCTCACGACAACACGACTGGGCTTTGGCGGGTCGGTAATGAAGAAGCATTGGTCCACTTGGGAAGCCAGTACCCATGGCTCATTTTTCGCGGTGACGTTTGCGCCCGCGGTCTTGGATTTGGCTTCGGGTATAACCATGGTGGTGAAATACCGGTCTTCTTTTATGACGTTCTTGGCCCATCTGACACGGAACATTGGGACCTTCTCTCCAGCGTAGCTTAGCTCCCAGATCTCCTCGATCCTTCCGTAGTATCTGTCCTTGTCGTTACCGGTGTAGGATTCCATCGTTACCCCGGAGTTCTGATAACCATCGCTCTTCATGTCCTTGGCCTCGGTGTAGAATGTGTAGCCGTTGATATCGTACGCCTCATAGGTCATCAGGTTGTGCTCGGCGCCCTGTGACAAGGCGAATATGAGTTGTTCTTCCGCGGAAGAATCCTCATGTAAAGGGTACGACAGAAGCTTCTGCTTGAACCAACGCGTGAAACATGAGTTGTGCTCTTTGAGTATATCTCCG
>NW_021207085.1:0-1335 GCF_002162155.2 Triticum dicoccoides
TTTAACAAATGCATGATGGTTAATTATATATTTTATATTATAATAATGCAGATGAATCGGCAATGGATGTACGGTAACCGACTCTCCCGCGAGTTCACTACGGGTTTGAAAGATTTCCTCGTAGTGGCTAATGCGAACAAGCAGAAGGGTTTTGTTATCTGTCCATGTGTTGACTGTAAGAATCAGAAGGGTTACTCTTCCTCAAGAGAAGTTCACCTGCACCTGCTTCGGCACGGTTTCATGCCAAGCTATAATTGTTGGACCAAGCATGGAGAAAGAGGGGTTATAATGGAAGAAGATGAAGAAGGGGATGATTTCATCGATGAAAGCTATCTTGCTCATTTCGGTGATACTTTCATGGAGGATGCTGAAGGTGAAGGGGAAGGTGAAGGGGAAGGTGAAGGGGAAGGTGAAGGGGAAGGTGAAGGTGAAGGTGAAGGTGAAGGTGAAGAAGAGGCACGTGATGAGACCGTTGATGATCTTGGTCGGACCATTGCTGATGCACGGAGACGCTGCGAAACTGAAAAGGAGAGGGAGAATTTGGATAGCATGTTAGAGGATCACAGAAAGTCGTTGTACCCCGGATGCGATGATGATCTGAAAAAGCTGGGCTGCACACTGGATTTGCTGAAATGGAAGGCACAGGCAGGTGTAGCTGACTCGGCATTTGAAAACTTGCTGAAAATGTTGAAGAATATGTTTCCAAAGAATAACGAGTTGCCCGCCAGTACGTACGAAGCAAAGAAGGTTGTCTGCCCTCTAGGTTTAGAGGTTCTGAAGATACATGCATGCATCAACGACTGCATCCTCTACCGCGGTGAATACGAGAATTTGAATGAATGCCCGGTATGCACTGCATTGCGTTATAAGATCAGAGGTGATGACCCTGGTGACGATGTTGAGGGCGAGAAACCCAGGAAGAGGGTTCCCGCCAAGGTGATGTGGTATGCTCCTATAATACCACGGTTGAAACGTCTGTTCAGGAACAAAGAGCATGCCAAGTTGTTGCGATGGCACAAAGAGGACCGTAAGTCGGACGGGGAGTTGAGACACACCGCAGATGGAACGCAATGGAGAAAGATCGACAGAGAGTTCAAAGATTTTGCAGCTGACGCAAGGAACATAAGATTTGGTCTAAGTACAGATGGCATGAATCCTTTTGGCGAGCAGAGCTCCAGCCATAGCACCTGGCCCGTGACTCTATGCATCTACAACCTTCCTCCTTGGTTGTGCATGAAGCGGAAGTTCATTATGATGCCAGTGCTCATCCAAGGTCCGAAGCAACCCGGCAACGACATCGATGTGTACCTAAGGCCATTAGTTGATGAACTTTTA
>NW_021207086.1:0-846 GCF_002162155.2 Triticum dicoccoides
TTCACCGTCCGGATCATAGTTGTCCATAATCGGGTCAGCTCTATCGTCCGCCATTATGTCAGTCCTGAAAACATGTAGTAAAAACAAATTAATTAAGTGAAGAAGGGGGGCGGTGGCGGTGGCGGTGGCGAAAGGGCGGTGGCAAAAGGAGGGGGCGAGGAAGGGGTGGGAGAGGGTGTCGCGGTAGAGCGCGAGACGGGGCGGCAGACGACGGCGTCACGGAGAGGGAGGAAATTCCAATTTGTCATGTCGCGAACCCAAAATGGGCCGGCCCAGGTGAGCTACGTCCTGTGAGACGCGTCGACTTTTTGATGCAAAGAGCGTCACACAGGGCTGGATATGGCCGAGCCTGGGTCTTAGCCGGGCTGCAGTTGCAGCCTCCGCGGCTGTACTGCTGCTAATGCACCGGCTCGTTGTAGCCGACGCCGAAATAGTGATTAGGATACGTTGGAATTTCCTATATGACGCTGTCTGCGTCAAACTGTCGAGCGAACGCACCTACGAGGGTTCCCAACCCTTTTTTTATTTTCATTTCTTTTCCTTTCTTTTTCTGTTTCGTTTTTCTTTTCTTTTTTTGTTTATTGTTCTTTTTCTTTTTCTTTTTAAAAAATGTTCTCCTTTTAAAAAATGTTCTATTTTTCAAAAATGTTCATATTTTCAAAAAATGTTCGATTTTCACAAATTTGTTCGTGTTTTCAAATTTTGTTCCGGAGTTTCAGAAAATTGTTTGTGTTTTCAATTTTTTTTGCCGGCTGTAGCCAACTATCCATTCGTCCTGCAAGGAAGGGGAACAGGGGACGAGGTGGGAGAAGCTCACGGCGAGGAGGGACTCCTTGGCGGAGAGGC
>NW_021207087.1:0-1165 GCF_002162155.2 Triticum dicoccoides
CCGATGTTCCGTGCACTCTCCTGCACTTCGTGAACAACGAGTTGGTCGATGTCGCCAAGGGCAAAATCGTTCAACCGTGCAACCCCTTGTTCCACGGTACCCAGATGCCACCCAACTTGTTTAGGGTTCAACTGGTTCGGGTGCTGCCAGGCTGCGATGAGTTGTTACCTCCGATTCGACCCATCGGGGCCGACGATGATGACGTGATGACCCTCAGCGCCTGCCTGAGCTGGCCCCTGCTTTGGTCGAAGAGCCAGATTCATTTGGGGGCGGGGGACACCACCCCAAAGACAACACCGCCAGTCGTGCCGGCGCCAAGTCGGCCCCATGGCAAGACCGCCGCAACGGTGCCGGACATCCCTATGCCACTGGATCCAAACATGCACATGGCACAGGATCAGAACGACGACGACGACGATACATTTGGCAACGTCGATCAGTACTTTGCCAATCATGGGTACGATGGCGACTTCATGGGGCCTCCTTCTCAAGAACCCAACCCAACAAAAGACGTGCACGATCTAGTTGGTACCGCGGAGAAGCCAAGTTGCAACAGGCGTCGTCTGGCGTTCAGCTCTCAGGAGATGCCTCCAGCTGCCGACTTCACTGAGCCTCAGATAGGCGAGGTGCGAAATATTATCAGCCCCAACACACTCAAGAAGGCGGTCTGTGAGTAGAACTCGGTCCCATTACAGGAGAAGAAGAAGGCACACAAAAGAAAGACTAAGAAGGGTGCGAGCCAGCCGGCACCGAGTACGATCCGTGCTCAGGACGGGCCACCTTCACCTAAGGATATCTCGAGGAGGGTGCATGTGGCGGGTAGGGCGATGCTACCGACAAATATGCTCAATGATGCAACCAGTGCTATGCGGAGTCTGCATGACAGTGTTCTTTCTTTGGAGAAGCGGCGTCTCAGAGAGAAGGATATGGCATACCCGGTTTTCGCGGCCAAGGTGCCAGAGGGCAAGGGCTTTGTGGATAACTCCATCGGGCGTACGATCGTCCTGCGGTTTGATGACATCCACGCTATGTTGAACCTTCATCCGCTGCACTACACCTTCGTTCGGCTATTTTCGCTGAGTATGGAGATGCGGATCATTCGCGACAAGACCCCGGACATCGTGATAGTCGACCCCTTCTACATGCGTGCCAAGATCTTGGGCAG
>NW_021207088.1:0-1165 GCF_002162155.2 Triticum dicoccoides
CCGATGTTCCGTGCACTCTCCTGCACTTCGTGAACAACGAGTTGGTCGATGTCGCCAAGGGCAAAATCGTTCAACCGTGCAACCCCTTGTTCCACGGTACCCAGATGCCACCCAACTTGTTTAGGGTTCAACTGGTTCGGGTGCTGCCAGGCTGCGATGAGTTGTTACCTCCGATTCGACCCATCGGGGCCGACGATGATGACGTGATGACCCTCAGCGCCTGCCTGAGCTGGCCCCTGCTTTGGTCGAAGAGCCAGATTCATTTGGGGGCGGGGGACACCACCCCAAAGACAACACCGCCAGTCGTGCCGGCGCCAAGTCGGCCCCATGGCAAGACCGCCGCAACGGTGCCGGACATCCCTATGCCACTGGATCCAAACATGCACATGGCACAGGATCAGAACGACGACGACGACGATACATTTGGCAACGTCGATCAGTACTTTGCCAATCATGGGTACGATGGCGACTTCATGGGGCCTCCTTCTCAAGAACCCAACCCAACAAAAGACGTGCACGATCTAGTTGGTACCGCGGAGAAGCCAAGTTGCAACAGGCGTCGTCTGGCGTTCAGCTCTCAGGAGATGCCTCCAGCTGCCGACTTCACCGAGCCTCAGATAGGCGAGGTGCGAAATATTATCAGCCCCAACACACTCAAGAAGGCGGTCTATGAGTAGAACTCGGTCCCATTACAGGAGAAGAAGAAGGCACACAAAAGAAAGACTAAGAAGGGTGCGAGCCAGCCGGCACCGAGTACGATCCGTGCTCAGGACGGGCCACCTTCACCTAAGGATATCTCGAGGAGGGTGCATGTGGCGGGTAGGGCGATGCTACCGACAAATATGCTCAATGATGCAACCAGTGCTATGCGGAGTCTGCATGACAGTGTTCTTTCTTTGGAGAAGCGGCGTCTCAGAGAGAAGGATATGGCATACCCGGTTTTCGCGGCCAAGGTGCCAGAGGGCAAGGGCTTTGTGGATAACTCCATCGGGCGTACGATCGTCCTGCGGTTTGATGACATCCACGCTATGTTGAACCTTCATCCGCTGCACTACACCTTCGTTCGGCTATTTTCGCTGAGTATGGAGATGCGGATCATTCGCGACAAGACCCCGGACATCGTGATAGTCGACCCCTTCTACATGCGTGCCAAGATCTTGGGCAG
>NW_021207089.1:0-1247 GCF_002162155.2 Triticum dicoccoides
AAATACTCGAAGACATGCTCCGAGCCTGTGTCTTAGCTTATGGAGCTAAGTGGGAAGATTGCCTCCCTTTCGCCGAGTTCTCTTACAACAACAGTTATCAGGCCAGCCTTCAGATGGCACCATTTGAAGTGTTATACGGGCGGAAGTGCCGTACACCTCTCAACTGGTCGGAGACCGGAGAAGGACTCGTCTTTGGGCCTGATATCCTTCGTGAAGCAGAAGAGCAAGTCCAGCTTGTCAGAGAGCGTCTGAAGTCTGCCAAGTCAAGGCAGAAGAGCTATGCGGACTCACGTCGCAGAGACATAAACTTCCGAGTTGGAGACCATGTCTATCTCCGGGTCACCCCTCTCAAAGGAGCCCAGCGCTTTCATGTCAAGGGAAAGCTCGCTCCGAGATACATTGGGCCCTTCAAGATCACTGAGCGACGAGGAGAAGTGGCTTACCAGTTGGAACTTCCACCTGAACTTTCTGATGTGCACAACGTGTTCCACGTGTCACAACTCCGGAAGTGTCTCCAAGTTCCAGACAAGCCCGACCTCTACAAGGACGTCAATCACCAAGCCGTTGATCTTCAACCTGATTTGACTTATCGTGAGCGGCCCATCTGCATTCTGGATGAGGCTGAGCGACGCACTCGAAGGCGCACCATCAAGTACTTCAAGGTCCAATGGAACAACCACACTGAAGCAGAAGCAACTTGGGAGCGTGAAGACTACCTTAGATCCGAATTTCCGTATCTCTTTTAAGCCTAGTTTAGGAATCTCGGGGACGAGATTCTTGTAAGGGGGGTAGGTCTGTCACACCCTGCATTTTGTAACATTTCATTTTCATTATTAAAGCATGAACGTTTGGACCAACAAAAACTTTTTTTTTGCATTATTTGGCTTTTATTTGGAGTTGGTTTCCTCTCTGTGTTTCTTTCAAGTGCTTCTTGAAGTCAACTACTCTACCCTCTAAATTCCATCTCCTTACCCCAAGCTCCTGACCAATGACCATGCCAGGTGAATAGTGCTATATAGAATTTTCTTACAAAAATAATTTGGCCAGAAAGTATTTTCTAAAATTAGTTTTCCAAAAACCCCTGAATTGAGGTTTGCACTGCAAGTACTTGATTAAGAGCAGTAAAAATCATTCCAAAAATATATTTGACTCCTATTAGATATAGGATGCCCAGGAACCACAAACCTATAATTTTAAAAATTGTTTTACTATTTTATTTAAAGGCTTTTTCTTAAGGCCAGAAATGG
>NW_021207090.1:0-1202 GCF_002162155.2 Triticum dicoccoides
AACATTTGAAAAGTTCAAAGAATTTCAGAGTGAAGTTGAAAATCATCGTAACAAGAAAATAAAGTTTCTACGATCTGATCGTGGAGGAGAATATTTGAGTTACGAGTTTGGTGTACATTTGAAAAATTGTGGAATAGTTTCGCAACTCACGCCACCCGGAACACCACAGCGTAATGGTGTGTCCGAACGTCGTAATCGTACTTTACTAGATATGGTGCGATCTATGATGTCTCTTACTGATTTACCGCTATCATTTTGGGGATATGCTTTAGAGACGGCCGCATTCACGTTAAATAGGGCACCATCAAAATCCGTTGAGACGACGCCTTATGAACTGTGGTTTGGCAAGAAACCAAAGTTGTCGTTTCTTAAAGTTTGGGGCTGCGATGCTTATGTGAAAAAGCTTCAACCTGATAAGCTCGAACCCAAATCGGAGAAATGTGTATTCATAGGATACCCAAAGGAAACTGTTGGGTACACCTTCTGTCACAGATCCGAAGGCAAAACATTCGTTGCTAAGAATGGATCATTTCTAGAGAAGGAGTTTCTCTCGAAAGAAGTGAGTGGGAGGAAAGTAGAACTTGACGAGGTAACTGTACCTGCTCCCTTACTGGAAAGTAGTTCATCACAGAAAACTGTTTCAGTGACACCTACACCAGTTAGTGAGGAAGCCAATGATAATGATCATGAAACTTCAGATCAAGATACTACTGAACTTCGTAGATCAACCAGAGTAAGATCCGCACCAGAGTGGTACGGTAATCATGTTCTGGAAGTCATGCTACTAGATCATGATGAACCTACGAACTATGAAGAAGCGATGGTGAGCCCAGATTCCGCAAAGTGGCTAGAAGCCATGAAATCTGAGATGGGATCCATGTATGAGAACAAAGTATGGACTTTGGTTGACTTGCCCGATGATCGGCAAGCGATTGAGAATAAATGGATCTTTAAGAAGAAGACTGATGCTGATGGTAATGTTACTGTCTACAAAGCTCGACTTGTCGCAAAAGGTTTTCGGCAAGTTCAAGGAATTGACTACGATGAGACCTTCTCACCCGTAGCGATGCTTAAGTCCGTCCGAATCATGTTAGCAATTGCCGCATTTTATGATTATGAAATTTGGCAAATGGATGTCAAAACTGCATTCCTGAATGGATTCCTGGAAGAAGAGTTGTATATGATGCAACCAGAAGGTTTTG
>NW_021207091.1:0-1244 GCF_002162155.2 Triticum dicoccoides
GTAGTCCTCTAAAATAGGTGGTGTGATCAAAGTAGTGGGTAGCTCATCAGATGGTGCATTCAAATTGACAAGGCATTCTTCATTCTCATGTAGAGATGGAAGATCAGTACCTTTGTCATTACCTCTTATGATCAACTCAGATGATGTAGCCACTCTCGGGGGCGATGTGTCACATGGTGGAGGTGATGTAGTCCTGACAACAACGGATGTGGTTGTCATAGTATGCCTAGTAGTTGAAGGAACAATCATATCAACTCTTGGAATGTGCACCGTGCGCTTGTTCTCCTCGTGGCCAACACGTCGTTTTATTTCCTGTTCAGCTTTGCAAGCAAGATGAAACAAATGATCCATAGGATAACACTCTTCATGAATTAGTATCTCTTGAATATCACGGTTTAATCCTCCCCAAAATCTATCCATAAAATCATCTTCACTTTCTTCTAAAGAGGAATGCAACAAGGTAGTTTGTAAATCATCATAATATTTTGTTACAGTTTCACAACCTTGTTTTAAGTGTTGCAACTTCTTAATCATGTCACGAGTATAATAAGCAGGGACGAAAGTATGTCGCATGGCAAGTTTCAAATCATCCCAAGTAGTAGGTATATAATCAGGGTGTAACTGACAATATTCACTCCACCAAACCAAAGCATAACCAGTGAAAGAACCAACCGCAACCTTAGCCTTTTTATGTTCATCAAAATTATGGGAAGCAAATATATTTTTTATGTCGAACTCCCATTCAATATATAAAGCAGGTTTAAAACGGCCATTAAATGGTGGTATAGATACATTAACCTGATCATGTGCATTTGGATGTTTGTGCACCTCTCGTGACGATTGTGGTATTTGCAAAGGTGGTGGCACGTCTCCCGCGATCGACAAAGCCCATGAATTGACTCTGGATCCTGTCATGATTAGTAGAACAAGAAACAAAACCCAAAAATAATGTTCCTATAACTACTAGGATGTGGTGGTAAAACGCTCACAGTAAAGCAAATATCAATGTCTTACAAGTTCTTACCATGCAGCAGGCGGTGATTGGCAACCAGCGGTGTCAAGTAACTCCGAATATTGAGTAAAGCGATTGCCAGGGGAGCGTACGTATACATGGTGTAGAAATATGTGGAGCTGGGTTGGCTATATATGGTAGCAAAAGATTAGCAATAATCAATTCAAAGATGCAATGTTGAATAAACGCTCAACGACGGTACTGTGCTGGTCCTAGGCTAGACCGGACTAGA
>NW_021207092.1:0-1109 GCF_002162155.2 Triticum dicoccoides
TGAAATAGTGATAGTTTCTCCGAAGTCATTACCACCAAGCTGCTAGAGCTTCGTGATGAACTATAACATATCAGGGATAGATATGATGATCCTTGAAATATTCGCGTTGTTTGACACCGCGAAAGTAGAAATCAAGAAGGAGCATCAATTGTTGATGGTTGGTGAAACCACTAGTTTCAAGAAGGGCAAGGGAACAAAGGGATACTTCATGAAACGGCAAATCAGCTGCTGCACCAATGAAGAAACCCGAGGTTGAACCCAAACCCGAGACTAAGTGCTTCTGTAATAAGGGGAACAACCACTGGAGCAGGATTACCCTAGATACTTGGTAGATGAGAAGGCTGGCAAGGTCGATAGAAGTATATTGGATATACATTATGTTAATGTGTACTTTACTAGTACTCCTAGTAGCACCAGGGTATTAGATACCGGTTCGGTTGCTAAGTGTTAGTAACTTGAAATAAAAGCTACGGAATAAATGGAGACTAGCTAAAGGTGAGCTGACGATATATGTTGGAAGTGTTTCCAAGGTTGATATGATCAAGCATCGCACGCTCCCTCTACCACCGAGATTGGTGTTTGCGTTGAGCATAGACATGATTGGATTATGTCTATCGCAATACAGTTATTCATTTAAGGAGAATAATGGTTACTCTGTTTATTTGAATAATACCTTCAATGGTCTTACACTGAAAATGAATGGTTTATTGAATCTCGATCGTAGGGATACACATTTTCATGCCAAAAGATATAAGATAGTAATGATAGTACCACTTACTTGTGGCACTGCCATGTAAGTCATAATGGTATAAAACGCATGAAGAAGCTCCATGTTGATGGATCTTTGGACTCACTCAATTTTTGAAAAATTTGAGACATGCGAACCATGTCTATTGGTATATATGCATGAAGAAACTCCATGCAAATGGATCGTTTGGACTCACTTGATTCTGAATCACTTGAGATATGCAAATCATACCACATGGACAAGATGACTGAAAAGCCTCACTTTCAGTAAAATGGAACAAGATAGCAACTTGTTGGAAGCAACACATTTTGATGTGTGCAGTCCAATGAGTGCTGAGGCATGCAGTGAATATCATTATGTT
>NW_021207093.1:0-2348 GCF_002162155.2 Triticum dicoccoides
TGTTACTATCTTCTTGGCTCACGAGTTTAGATTTATCATAAGAGAGGCCAAAGAAATCTTTGCACACTATAGGGTGGACGTCGGTCGTCCTCCCATAGAGGCAATCCTCTATGATCAAGAGGAATTTAGGCGTTTACAATCTTCGGACTACGTTGCTTTTAATGAAAACCTTAGAAAAAAGGTTCCTATCAATGTCTTGGTTGATTGCATCAATGAACTTAATAATGATTTTGCTCTTCGAAACAATGATCTAGGTTACTCTCTTGAGTATAGGCTCACAAAATTTTGCCAAAAGAATGCTTTTAGTGATGAAATAGTTGTGCACTATGAACGGCCAAGGGAGGAACCCGTTCCTCCTATGATTGATCTTGGGGACATCTGTCCCACTAAATTTAGCCCTTTTGATTACTTTTGCTTGCCTCAAAGAAAACTAGACGCTGAACATAGAGAATATGAGAAGAGTTTTCAAGATCTATCTTATTATTATGGCACGCATTAGATCTATCCTTGCTTTTATGCCTAGCTAGGGGCGTTAAACGATAGCGCTTGTTGGGAGGCAACCCAATTTTATTTTGTGTTTTTTGTTTTTGTTTCTGTTTAGGAATAAATAATACATCTAGCTTCTGTTTAGATGTGGTTTTGTGTTTTAATTAGTGTTTGTGCCAAGTAGAACCTATAGGATAACCTACGATGATAGTTGATTTGATTCTGCTGAAAAACAGAAACTTTGCACGCACGAATATAATTTTGTTAAATCACAGTAACGTGATTTTGTATTGATTCTTTTTGATTCTGGTAAATAGACAAATTTTCCAGGACTTCCTATTTTTGTAGAATTTTTAGAGTTCAAGAAGTTTGCGCTAGTTACAGATTGCTACAGACTGTTCTGTTTTTGACAGATTCTGTTTTGCGTGTGTTGTTTGCTTATTTTGATGAATCTATGGCTAGTAAAATAGTTTACAATCCATAGAGAAGTTGGAATACAGTAGGTTTAACACCAATATAAATAAAGAATGAGTTCATTACACTACCTTGAAGTAGTGTTTTGTTTTCTTTCACTAACGGAGCTCACGAGATTTCTGTTGAGTTTTGTGTTGTGAAGTTTTCATGTTTTGGGTGAATTCTTTTGATGGATTATGGAACAAGGAGTGGCAAGAGCCTAAGCTTGGGGATGCCCATGGCACCCCCAAGATAATCCAAGGACACCAAAAAGTCAAAGCTTGGGGATGCCCCGGAAGGCATCCCCTCTTTCGTCCACTTCCATCGGTAATTTACTTGGAGCTATATTTTTATTCACCACATGTTATGTGTTTTGCTTGGATCGTCTTGTATTATTTGTGTATTTTCTTGTTAGTCTACCACAATCATCCTTGTTGTACACACCTATTGAAAGAGCTATACATGATTTGGAATTTGTTAGAATACTCTATGTGCTTCACTTATATCTTTTGAGCTTGATAGTTTTGCTCATAGTGCTTCACTTATATCTTTTGAGCTTGATAATTTTTGCTCTAGTGCTTCACTTATATCCTTTAGAGCATGGTGGTGGATTTGTTTTAAAGAAACTATTGATCTCTCATGCTTCAATTAGATTATTTTGAGAGTCATTAATAGCATGGTAGTTTGCTTAATGTTAATATACTTAGTGTTCAAAGATATGTGAAATTTTCTTTTGAGTAAATTGAATACTAAGATAAGTTTGAAGCTTGATAGTCGTGCTAGTTGGGTGATTGTGAATTTGAGAAATGCTTGTGTTGAAGTTTGTAAGTCCCGTAGCATGCACGTATGGTTAAAGTTGTGTAACAAATTTGAAACATGAAGTGTACCTGGCTTGTGCATCCTTATGAGTGGCGGTCGGGGACGAGAGATGGTCTTTTCCTACCAATCTATCCCCCCAGGAGCATGCGCGTAGTACTTGATTTTTGATGGCTTCAAAATTTTTGCAATAAGTATATGAGTTCTTTTGACTAATGTTGAGTCCATGGATTATATGCACTCTCACCTTTCCGCCTTTGCTAGCCTCTTCGGTACCGTGCATTGCCCTTTCTCACCTTGAGTGTTGGTGCAACCTTCGCCGGTGCATCCAAACCCCGTGATACGATAAGCTCTGTCACACATAAACCTCCTTATATCTTCCTCAAAACAGCCACCATACCTACCTATCATGGCATTTCCATAGCCATTCCGAGATATATTGCCATGCAACTTCCATCATCATCACGACATACATTACTTTTGTCATATTGCCATTGCATGATCATGTAGTTGACATCGTATTTGTGGCAAAGCCACCATGCATTATTTTTCATACATGTCACTCTTGATTCATTGCACCATCCCGGTACACC
>NW_021207094.1:0-1990 GCF_002162155.2 Triticum dicoccoides
GTGTTGGGCGTTTGCAACCGCCTCAACACTTCCAGATTTGTGAGAGGCCGCCTACGCAAGATTTGACGGTATGCTAGCCCCCGGAGGCCGCTGGCCACAGTCGTAGACGTGCGAAGAGCAATCCGCGTAGAGGGAAGTGTTCAGATACTTCTCCATCACAAAAAATTATGAAAAATTACCATCAGTCCTATAGCACATGTGCCCACGTTGTGTAAAAAACTTACGATTTTATCGCGCTCCAAGTATTTAATAATATTCACGCTGCATCGTTACCGCAGAACGTCTACTACCGTTTCATTGCCGTCCGTGAGGGGGGCCACAACCCGGAGACGCGTGCCGCCTCTTCGGACATGCCACAACACCACCCCGCATGTATGAGGGCCCGGTACGACGCTCCGGTGGCATTGCTACCCCCCAGGGCCCCCGTCCCTCCTAACCCTGTAGCGTTTGACCACGGGATCTAGCCCTTTGACTTTGCACGGACGGGCTTTGACCAGTGGACCTCTCCACCCGGTTGTGTTAGGTCGGCCCAGAGGAACACTTTGGAGCAACATCCGGGCCAAACCCACAGCTACATCCACTCCGTGTAGACCCGACGCGTCCGTTTCCCCCCTCCAGGTGCCGGCGGCGGCGGCGTCCGTGAGGGAGGGCACGCACCGGAGACGCGTGCTGGGCGTTTGCAACCGCCTCAACACTTCCAGATTTGTGAGAGGCCGCCTACGCAAGATTTGACGGTATGCTAGCCCCCGGAGGCCGCTGGCCACAGTCGTAGACGTGCGAAGAGCAATCCGCGTAGAGGGAAGTGTTCAGATACTTCTCCATCACAAAAAATTATGAAAAATTACCATCAGTCCTACAGCACATGTGCCCACGTTGTGTAAAAAACTCATGATTTTATCGCGCTCCAAGTATTTTAATAATATTCACGCTGCATCGTTACCGCAGAACGTCTACTACCGTTTCATTGTCGTCCGTGAGGGGGGCCACAACCCGGAGACGCGTGCCGCCTCTTCGGACATGCCACAACACCACCCCGCATGTATGAGGGCCCGATACGACGCTCCGGTGGCATTGCTACCCCCCCAGGGCCCCCGTCCCGCCTAACCCTGTAGCGTTTGACCACGGGATCTAGCCCTTTGACTTTGCACGGACGGGCTTTGACCAGTGGACCTCTCCACCCGGTTGTGTTAGGTCGGCCCAGAGGAATACTTTGGAGCAACATCCGGGCCAAACCCACAGCTACATCCACTCCGTGTAGACCCGACGCGTCCGTTTCCCCCCTCCAGGTGCCGGCGGCGGCGGCGTCCGTGAGGGGGGGGGGCACACCACGGAGACGCGTGCTAGGCGTTTGCAACCGCCTCAACACTTCCAGATTTGTGAGAGGCCGCCTACGCAAGATTTGACGGTATGCTAGCCCCCGGAGGCCGCCGGCCACAGTCGTAGACGTGCGAAGAGCAATCCGCGTAGAGGGAAGTGTTCAAATACTTCTCCATCACAAAAAATTATGAAAAAATACCATCAGTCCTATAGCACATGTGCCCACGTTGTGTAAAAAACTCATGATTTTATCGCGCTCCAAGTATTTAATGATATTCACGCTGCATCGTTACTGCAGAACGTCTACTACCGTTTCATTGTCGTCCGTGAGGGGGGCCACAACCCGGAGACGCGTGCCGCCTCTTCGGACATGCCACAACACCACCCCGCATGTATGAGGGCCCGGTACGACGCTCCGGTGGCATTGCTACACCCCCAGGGCCCCCGTCCCGCCTAACCCTGTAACGTTTGACCACGGGATCTAGCCCTTTGACTTTGCACGGACGGGCTTTGACCAGTGGACCTCTCCACCCGGTTGTGTTAGGTCGGCCCAGAGGGACACTGGGAAGCAACATCCGGGCCAGGCCCACAGCTACATCCACTCCGTGTAGACCCGACGCGTCCGTTTCCCCCCTCCAGGTGCCGGCGGCGGCGGCGTCCGTGAGGGGGGGGG
>NW_021207095.1:0-909 GCF_002162155.2 Triticum dicoccoides
GAACCGTGTCGGCAAAGGATTGTTCCCTTTAATTTCTAAAGAACCATGACCGCCAATCGTCGGTTTTGCTATTGGAATTCAGAACTTGGTTGTTGCATCCAAACTACTCCGAGGAGCAACAAGCATCACTGAGAATGCTAAACTAAAAATAAAAGTTGTAGAAAAACAAAAGTTTGGAGGTGTTGTAGAAAAACAAAAGTTTGGAGGAGTATGCAGATGTGATTGCACGAACCGTGTCGGCCAAGGATTGTTCCCTTTAATTTCTATAGAACCATCACCGCCAATCGTCAGTTTTGCTGTTGGAATTCAGAACTTGGTTGTTGCATCCAAACTACTCCGAGGAGCAACAAGCACCGCTGAGAATGCTAAACTAAAAATAAAAGTTGTAGAAAAACAAAAGTTTGGAGGTGTTGTAGAAAAAAAAAGTTTGGAGGAGTATGCAGATGTGATTGCACGAACCGTGTCGGCAAAGGATTGTTCCCTTTAATTTCTACAGAACCATGACCGCCAATCGTCAGTTTTTCTGTTGGAATTCAGAACTTGGTTGTTGCATCCAAACTACTTCGAGGAGCAACAAGCACCGCTGAGAATGCTAAATTAAAAATAAAAGTTGTAGAAAAACAAAAGTTTGGAGGTGTTGTAGAAAAACAAAAGTTTGGAGGAGTATGCAGATGTGATTGCACGAACCGTGTCGGCAAAGGATTGTTCCCTTTAATTTCTACAGAACCATGACCGCCAATCGTCAGTTTTGCTGTTGGAATTCAGAACTTGGTTGTTGCATCCAAACTACTCCGAGGAGCAACAAGCACCGCTGAGAATGCTAAACTAAAAATAAAAGTTGTAGAAAAACAAAAGTTTGGAGGTGTTGTAGAAAAACAAAAGTTTGGAGGAGTATGCAGATGTGATTGC
>NW_021207096.1:0-2329 GCF_002162155.2 Triticum dicoccoides
GGGGCGGTAGGCCTTGCTCGGCATGCTCCGCGTCCTCCTTGTCCCATATAGGCTCCGCCACTCTATAACCGTCGGGACCGAGTTTGTGTTCCCCTAAGTTCAACTCCCGCATTTCTTTCCTCCACTGACTTGATTCGGAGGTTGCACTGCTCTCGCACTTGATCTTGAACTCCTTGTACTCATCTTCGCTCATCAAAGGATATTTCGCCTTGATCTTCTCATAACTATCACCTTTATCAATCATTCTCTTCACCGCGCTTTTCCAAGTAGACAGGGTCGTGCTCATCTTCGTGAGGGCGGCACTGTTCACTTTATTCCCTGAGAGGCATGTGTTTTCAAATTCGGCGGGGAACTTGTATCGTTCGTGCAGCTTCGTGAAGAGGAGGTTGCGCAAATTCCCTCGGTCCTTATGCCTAAGGTTCTCGGTGTTGATCAAGACGGTGCTCCGGAGAATGCACCCGAGCTGAACCGAGTACCCCTTGACTACATGTTTGGGCTCCATTTGATTCCCGTTGGAGTCCACTTGAGTGAATTCCTCCTTGACGGTGCGGAGCGCATTCGGGCGCCGGTCCTTCCTTTGCTTCTTCGGTTGGCTGCCATCTGTGTGTGCGCCGCCATCATCAGTGGTGGCATCCTCGGCGGCACCATCAGTGGTGTCATCCCCGGTGCCACTAGGGGTTGTGTAATCAGGATCGGTGTCTTCCGCGGCGTCCTCATAGCGGTGAGGTTGTTCCTCCATCTCCTGGGACAGCTCCCAGAATTGCTTGCCGCCCGAACCACCGGCCTCATCGTTGTGGGCCATGTTTCGCTCTAAATAGGAAAAAAGTTTGGTCAAAAAGTTGGTTATTGTCAAGGAACAAGATCATGGTCTCATCATTTAGGGTTTGTCGACACCGAGGCACCCTAAAAGCCTAAGCTTTCATCATTTAGGGTTTGTCGATGCCGAGGCACCCTAAAAGCCTAAGCATACATCATTTAGGTTCTCATCGACACCGAGGCATCCGGGGCAGCCAAGTTAAGTTTTCATCATTTAGGGTTTATTGATGCCGAGGCACCCTAGGTTGGGCCTAATCACTTGGCACTAATCACTTGGCTCTATTGCCACCTATGGTTTAATACATCAAGAATAAAGGGGCAGTTGATCCTACTTAATTAAGTACTAAGATACCCCGGCCCATGCATTAGTAGCAAGTACCTCATATGTCCGATTTTTAGCAAAGTCATGCTAAAATTCATGGAAAATTTCAGCATGGCCTTTGCTGAAAATAGGACATATGGAGTACCCGAATTTGCCGGAACGGAAGTTAATCGACATTCCGGCAAACTCAAGGGCCTCTCGGGGTACCTGCAAAATCATCACTACACGAAGGGCCTCTCAAGGGCCTGAAGTAGCAGCGGCCCTTCACGAGCGAACTCAATGAGTGTGAACCAACAGAGTGTGGGTCACCATAGATTCTGTAGTCAAAAACCTTCAGGACAGACTGAAAATAGTTACAATATGCTTGCAAGTAATTTTTATGTAACTAAGGCACAATATGCTTGCAAGTAAATCACAATATGCTTGCAAGTAATTTTTCTGTAACAGTCTTGCCCCTATTTGAAGGACGAGCAAATAGATACAATGGGTAGCTTTGGCACAATCCTAAGGCACAATCCTCTGACTAATTCATCACTGTAGGCCGGCATGAAACACACTCCTCCAAAAAAGCCTAAAATTCCACTATTATTGCATGTAAAAAAGCCTAAAATCCACTAGTATTGCCTCTAAGAAAGCCTTAAAAGACCACTATTATTGACAATCAAAATATGATCTGAACTGTAAGGAGTTAACTGAAAAATGAGTGTTAACTAAAGTTTTCCAGTACAGATCATAACTGAAGTTATTCATAGAATATAGTGACATCAAATGCAGTTAATTAGTCTTAATTGAATCTTAGTAAGGTTCATTCTGAAGTCAAAAGTCCCCAAACAGTGAAAGGGAACAAACAAAAAAATGTTCGGGAAATTCCAAAAGAGTCTAAAGGTATGGGTTGGTTTTTGGTTCCAATTTGAAAACCCAAAATTTCATCAACACATTAATTATAATTTGTTTGTGCAAATACTTCTCTCGGGCAGCCACACACATCTTTCTTCATCCAATTTTTTCCTACAACATCATTGAACATCTGAAACTTACCAGCTCAACTTGAGAAAAAAATGGATAGGCAGGGACATTTGTGCTTTTTGCCATCTAATCTAATCTACCTCTGCTTGATTAACTATTGTTTTGGTTTTCACTTTGTGCCAGCCCATTAGATTAGTTGGTAAAGTACATGCTTCATCTTACATT
>NW_021207097.1:0-892 GCF_002162155.2 Triticum dicoccoides
TGCAGCGGGTGGTGGTGGTGGAAGACGCGCGAGCAATTCATTAAACTTGTTATCGAGCTTTGTTTCGAACGTCTTCTCAAAGCCAGTGATCTTCTCCATGGCCTCTTCAAAATTGTTCAGCACATCTTGCACCTGTTCAGTCATCATTTGCTGAAACTTATCATGAAGCTCCTTGTTCGATAAATTCTCCCAGTCAATCTCGTCGGCTTGTGATCCTGGCATGGTTAGCAGCAATAGAAACACACAAGAATATGATCCTACAGACTACGAACAAGTGGTGGTGGTGGGTGTCACAAATCCGTCAAGCAAATCTCAAATTCCTACCAGTTCTTACCCAGCAGCAGGCGGTGATCGGCAACCGTTGTAGTCAAAAACTCTCAAAGCTTGGATAGAGCGATTACCAGGGAGAGTCAAACGCACGACGTAGATGTATGTGGAGCTGGGAAGGCTTATAATATGGTAGCAAAAAGGGTCAGCAATAATCAATTCAGAGATGCAAAGTTGAATAAACGCTCAACGACGGTACTGTGCTGGTCCTAGGCTAGACTGTGCTAGAGACGCGAGCCTAGAACACTAACAAAGTCACGGCGCGGCACGTAAACAAGGGAAAAGCACACTCTGAAATTTTTTTTTCGCTCTTTTTTTTTGTTTTTTTTTGCGCTCTTTTTTTTTTGCGCTGCTTTTTTTTTTTGCGAAAAATCACTATAATGGCGAGTGTCTCAAAACTCTTCCTAGCTCAAACTGACAGGATGGGCACGAAATTTTTTCGACCAATTTTTTTTTTTGGCTGCCTGGACCCAAAAACTGGAAACGGGTCAAAAAAAACTTCCTATAATGGCACCTGTCTCAAAACACTCAGAAACACCTAAAAATAGGATAGCCAGAAATTTTT
>NW_021207098.1:0-1878 GCF_002162155.2 Triticum dicoccoides
CAAGAAACAAAACCCAAAAATAATGTTCCTATAACTACTAGGATGTGGTGGTAAACGCTCACAGTAAAGCAAATATCAATGTCTTACAAGTTCTTACCATGCAGCAGGCGGTGATCGGCAACCAGCGGTGTCAAGTAACTCTGAATATTGAGTAAAGCGATTGCCAGGGGAGCATACGTATACACGGTGTAGAAATATGTGGAGCTGGGTTGGCTATATATGGTAGCAAAATATTAGCAATAATCATTCAAAGATGCAATGTTGAATAAACGCTCAACGACGGTACTGTGCTGGTCCTAGGCTAGACCGGACTAGAGACGCGAGCCTAGAACACTAATGAGGTCACGGCGTAGCACAACTAGCATCAATGAAGGATACTAAGTAGCTCTTGACAGCAAGATATAAGTGAAGATCACAACGGCAGTGAAGATAATGATGAAAAACAACTGCCAAGCAGGATATATAACAACTCTCTCTCCAACTTTCCTCTTGAAAAGTTTGAGACAATTTTCTGATAAATTCTTTCAAAGAATGCTACTAACTCAAGCTTTCCAATGCAAAAAGAATCACTCAATTCCGAGTTGATATGAGGAGTCAAAGAATTCTAAAACTGGCCTAAAAATTGGAACAAGCTGTGTTCACGAACTTCGGAGGGCAAAAAGACCTATTTAGAAGCCTATTTTGAGGTGTCAAATATTGAACTAGCTTCTGCAACTATTTAGATGCGGCTCGTCGCTATCTTCAATTTGAGTACTCACGGAGCCAAAACGGACTTCGTATGAGGAAGATACACCTGTTTTACTGAACAGTGCGCAAAACAGATTCCAATCCGAATTCAGGTACGAGATTGATTCTAGATAGATCCAATTTTTTTTTCTTCTCTCTTTTTTTTCCTCACACTTTTTTTTCTTTCTCTCCTTTTTTTTCTCTGACTTTTTTTTCTCCTTTTTTTTCTCTCGTTTTTTTTTCTCTCTTTTTTTCTCCCTCTTTCCAAAACAAACTAGATAAGATACAGATTGGATCAAGTGAAGATGTGAACGATCTCAACTATTATTATGACAATGAATGATGGATAGCACGTGGTGGAAATTGATGGATGGGTGGTGGACAGCGGAAGAGATAATGATGCAGCGGTGGCGTGACTAATGTGAATAGAACTCGAAACTCTAAACGAACTAGACACTAAGACCAGCAACTCGACACGACGATGCAACCGATAATTCAACTATGCAAGCAATGAAAAGAAAATTGCAAAGGCTCAGACTGGCTTGGACCAAGGATGAATAGATCTAACTCTTTTTTGTGGCTTTTTCTTGGATAATAGGTAAGAAAATAAATCTAATCTAGGAAAACTGGAAATTCTCACCGAGCAACCTGAAAACTGATACCACTTGATAGAGGCGAGGGTGTCCCGATCTTTTGATGAGATGATAACTATCGATTTGGTGGAGACGACTTTGACGATCCGACTACAAACGTGCACGACGTTGTGCCTTAGCAATCGCTAAACCAATCTCCTGAGGTTACTGACGATGCCGGAAGCACGGTCAGCCTGACCACGAAGGTCTATTCCTGCAAGCAATCGAAGAACGAGCAAGAATATGATAAAGCAATCTGAATATTGCAAATATATATGAGGTATTGATAATGGTGGGGATCCGTAAGCGGTCTTGGTCTGGTCGTTGGACACAAACGAAGTACACGAAGTTGCAATGGCTAACTTTTAACTAAACAAATCCCAAGGAAAAGCTACTAGATGGATCTACTTATATAGGAGCAAGGGGTGGAGGCCAAGGAGGTGGGAGGACGTCCCAAGGCAGCCTAAAACTAAATCTAGGTCGTACAAGGCCAATGGGCCCAAGTGGAGGTGATGTAACA
>NW_021207099.1:0-1471 GCF_002162155.2 Triticum dicoccoides
AACTGACTTGGGTATCCGGACCCTGATGGTCGTGCAAAAATCATCATGCTTTGCTGTCAGTCTCATCCTTTTTACGGTCATGATTTTCTTGGTTAGGATACCTTACTGAAACAACTTGGCCACACTTGTCCTTGATTCTTCGCATGACCATGGACATGATTAGTGCAATATTTTTGGACATTATTCCTCCTTGTTTTCTGACCTGAGTCCGCACACATATGACATATACCCGGGGTTTGTAGCTGTACAGAGCTCATTGCTGAGGCCAATCATACAAGAAGGTGACAAGGTTTTATAATATCTCCTTCAGTTGCGGGAATAATGATCTTGATGACCATTGTCAAGACTATGGATTTTGTGATGTCATCTCCAAATATTATCGCTCCTTGCATCACATGAGATGTATTTTTGCTTATTTTCCTTTGCCTGACTCGCGAGGTTGTGGGATTCTTACATTGCTTAGGTATATCCACTAGATCACTATCGCATCTCGCATGAGTTACTGATATGACTGGGGATGCATACTCACCATATATAAGAAGGATATGCCACCGATCACTCGATCCTTGCGGTAGGCATCTGTTTTGTCTGAATTTTACCTCTGACAAAATTATTACAAATCTGGTCCTTGAGCGGTGCTGCCATATATTGGCAACTTATCATATAATCTCGGAGGATGGTGCAATATTGTGATACTGATGCAGACTGAGTGGCTTACGAGAGAAGTCATCCGAGTATGTAGCTTGCTGAGGAAGACTTGTTAACTTCTGGTCAAAGCTTTTGTCTGGTTACCGTGCAGAAGAAGGCTCTATAGCTTACACACGAAGCTTGATCTGATTATTGTGCTGGAGAAGCCTGAGTTCCGTACTTGAGAAGCTTCTCCTCGGGTTTGCTTGTTGAGAAAAATTCATTTTCGTCTGTCAGAACCTTTTACCGAGGTATCTTGCTGTGAAAGGCCGGGTATCGTGGGCCAGAAATTGTTCACATATCATGTTGAGGAAACTTGAGGAGTCTTGCATCATAAATTTCTTCCAATAGCGTGTGGAAGAATACTGGGTTTCTTCTATCCAAAACTTCATACTGATATGCAGTCTAAAATCCATACACATGCCCTTAATATTCTGAGGCTGATTATTCGCATGAGAAAAATGGTTCGACTATCTTCCTTGAGCATATCATATTCTGACTTTATTTCGGATGACAACATATTTCAAGCATCATGCAGTTTTGAGCCAAAACTTTGTATATGATCCATATCTCTGTCTGAAAATATATCGTTGGTCTTGTACCTGACTTGCCTTTCTGCTGGCTGGATCATAATTGCTGTGAGGATTTTGCACTGAGGTAGACTCGATGCTGATAATCAATTCAATGCACCATTGGTATTCTGAGCAGATTTTAATCCCATAATACAGTTGACTGGGTAGACCAAAATGTCTAGCTGAGCTTCTTCCAAATATTTCAAATCCTT
>NW_021207100.1:0-1334 GCF_002162155.2 Triticum dicoccoides
TTTTTACTTTTCATTTTCTAAACATTTTTTGCAAAAACACGAACATTTTTTCAATTTTGAGAACTAATATTTGAAACTTCTGAACAATTTTTAGAAACACGAACAAATTTTAAACATTTTACTGAAAAAAGCAGAACAAAAGAAAAAACAAACAGAGAAACAAAAAAAGAAAAAAAAGATAACAGGAAAAAACAAAGAAAAGGAAACTACATTATTTGAATTGGTTAACAATTTTCCAAAAATGCGAGTTTTTTGAAAACTAGAACAATCTTTGAAAAATTGGAACACATTTTGAAATTCCTGAACATTTTTTTATTTTGTGAACAAATTTTTCGAAATGGGAACATTTTTTGAAATTCAGGAATAATTTTTGGATATGTGAACAAATTCTAGAAACGGGAACATTTTTTGAAATTTGGTCACATGTTTCGGAATTTATTGACAAATTGTTTTGAAATGCAAACATTTTCTTAATGTCCAAAACTTGTTATGGGTTTGTGAACAATTTATTAAAATGGCAGGACTTTTTGTAAAAGAAAAGAACAAAAACAAAGAATAAAGAAAAATATAAATAGAAACAGAAAAAATGAAAAAGAAAAAGAAACAGAAAAGGAGCAAAAAAGAAAAAAGAACAAACTGTAAAAGGAACCTTCTAGAAGTTCCCAAACTTCTAGAAGGATTTTCTTCACACCCATGGTTGTGTCATCACTTGGCCTGCGTGCGTTGGCAGGGCTGTTGCAGCCCAGATTTTCTTCGCCGCCCAGGGGCAGCTTCGAGGCTAGCCCTCCACATCGAGAATGGCCCAGCAAACGTCAACCAAAGTGAAGGCCCGGAACTGTAGTGAACCGCTAGCTGTGACCAGAAGAGGCACGACAGCTATATCTCGCATTAAGCGAGTCTGTAGAAAGTCTCGCGTTGAGATTTTCGTGGTCGTGGTCGTTACTGGACCGGCCTATTTTCGCGTAGAAATAGGAAAAAGAGAAGGATAAGGGGAGCTCGAGGGATCGAACCCTGGTCCCCGCCGACATAGCCAGCACGACTAGCCACAGTTCTCTTGATATGTAAAAGGGCCCAACCTACTTGAAGTGAGTGGAGCTAGTTCTCTCAGGGTTTTTTCCTTTTTTTTCGTTTTCTGTTATTTCTTTCCTTTTTTGTTCTCCGTATTTTCATTCTTTTTTGCATTTGTTTCTTTTCCTATTTTCTTTTTCTTGGGTTTATTTTGTTTCTTTTTCATTTTAATTTGTTTGGTTTCCTTTTTTATTTAGGTGTTCATTTTCTAATACGAATTTAACATTTTTCAACATATGGTCAACAATTTTTATACATATTTTTTT
>NW_021207101.1:0-1060 GCF_002162155.2 Triticum dicoccoides
ACATCAAAGGTTCATCAAGTTGCTAACCGCGATCGAGGAGTGTGGCTCCAACACTTCATGTCATGTTTGTTTCATGCTCTTGGGGCATTTCATCAAACACCTTATGTGCATAAGAGGAACCAAAAGCAAACCTACACCCACTTGTGAAGAGAATGGCTCCAAATGGCTAAGTGTTGGCTGCTGGATGGGTATATATAGGGGAGGGGCTTTAGTTGCGGTTGGCCTGGCAAACCGTGACTAAAGGTGCCCGAAGGCCTTTAGTCGCGGTTGTCCTCGCCAACCGCGACTAAAGACCCTCACGTGCGCCAGCTGGCCACCGAGCGCCCTGGGCCCAGGCCTTTGGTCGCGGTTCACCTCCAGAACCGCGACTAAAGGTCCCATTAGTCGCGGTTCCTACAGCTTCGCGACTTATGGGGCTGGACGGAAGCCTGTTTTTCCACCAGTGCACACTGCATAGTAAAGCATATATGCGTGCCCCTCCCACCCCCCTCGATATTAATACATTTTTTTTATTTCATTGCATGCATGCCACACCCTTGGTATTAATATCAATTATTTTGTGTTAATCTCTCCTTTATTTTTTTTGAATCTCCCGTACTTTTTTGGTCTCTACTGATCACGCCCTTTATTCTCTCCTTTCTTTATTACTCCTATATGCCCTTTGTAATTGATCATTCATACTCCCTCCAATCCATATTGGCCCTTGTAAAATATTTCATATATATAAAGATGATATAAATATATTATGTGTTAGTATTTCCCAAAGTACACCATAGCAATTAATCAGGTTAATTAAGTTTATGCCCTGAACAGGAACAAATAATTGCACGGTTGGAAACTATGCATTTTTCTTATCGAATTACATATACGAATTATTTTAATCTGATTTACTTTGCAAGGTTATAGCATAATCATGTTTAACATATTCTGTGTAAATATTAAAAGGTAGGGACCTACGGGGTGAAAACAGAGCGAAATAATCCGACTGCAGCTGAATACGAAATACTAACCAGCGTCCAGGCGCGTGAGCTAACTGTTGCCGCAATGGGCCGGAGCCCAA
>NW_021207102.1:0-1219 GCF_002162155.2 Triticum dicoccoides
ATAAAGAAGGGAACGACGTGATGGATATGCCGTGTCATATTCACACGAAGAAAGATGAAGAGGGGAATATCATTTACCCAAAGCACACCACTCGCCAATGTCGACTCCTGATCCAGCAGTTTCAGGGAAAACAGTCTAAGGACAAGGAGAAGGAGCCGGACAAGGCCGAAGACAAAGAGGACAGTGAGGGAGGATATCCGCATATCAACTCCACTCTGATGATCTTCGCAGATGTGGAAAGCAGAAGTCGACTGAAAGTGATTAACCGAGAGGTTAACATGGTTGCCCCAGCAAAGGCAAATTATCTGAAGTGGTCTCAAACACCCATCACATTCGACCAATCTGATCACCCGACTCATATTGCCACCCCTGGGAGGCAAGCTTTGGTGGTCGATCCAGTTGTCGAAGGCACTCGACTGACAAAGGTGCTGATGGACGGTGGAAGTGGGATGAATCTGTTATATGCAGACACGTTGAAAGGTATGGGCATTCCGATGTCCCGACTGAGCACTAGTAACATGAGCTTCCATGGAGTTATACCAGGGAAGAAGGCCGAGTCACTCGGCCAGATAGCTTTGGATGTAGTGTTTGGCGATTCAAAGCATTTTCGCAAAGAAAAGTTGACATTTGAGGTCGTGGATTTTCAAAGTGCATATCATGCCATTTTGGGGAGACCAGCCTATGCACGGTTCATGGCTCGACCATGTTACGTGTACCTCAAATTGAAGATGCCCGGTCCCAAAGGTGTGATCACTGTCACCGGTGATAGGAAAAAGGCAGAGGAGTGCTTTCAGAAGGGCTCCAAAATTGCCGATTCCCAAGTGACAGCGGTCGAGTTCGAAGAATACAAGCAAAACGCAGATCCGAGTGACTTGCTGCGATCCAAGAAGCCCGCCACAGAATCTGCATTCCAGTCGTCCGGTGGGACGAAGCCTGTTCACATTCACCCGACCGACCCCGAAGCAGCTCCGACCCACATCTCCACAACACTCGACCCAAAATAGGAAGAAGCGCTCATCCAGTTCCTCCGTGAGAACTGGGACATTTTTGCATGGAAGCCCGCTGACATGCCAGGTGTTCCCAGGGGACTGGCTGAGCATCGCCTAAGAGTCGACTCGTCTGCAAAGCCAGTCAAAGAACATCTTCGGCGGTCCGCCGTCCAGAAGAGAAAGGCCATCGGTGAAGAAGTGGCTCGACTGTTGGCGGCAGGATTTATCCG
>NW_021207103.1:0-1634 GCF_002162155.2 Triticum dicoccoides
AGTGGAGGAGCCCAGGTAAGCTCCTCCTGTTATATATTTTTCTGTTTTTTTAATTTCTGACATTTGTTTTGATTTAAATAATATATTAAATCATTTATTTAACTTATGCCAATTTTTGCAGGAGCTATATATATTATTCCAGAGCTCTTTTATAATTGGCATAATATTTGGGCATATATTAATATATATAATTAATATATTTCCAATGCAAATATTTATGCATTAATTCCAAATGCCCAAAATAAATGTCCATGATCCACTAAAAATATTGGTTTGATTTTTATCTTTGTCCAATATTTTCAGAGAGCAACATGAGCATTTTCTTGGACCCTTTTGGAGAAATTTTTATTTGGGTCATTTTCATAATGATTCTGAGGGTTTCACAGATCCCCATTTCAAGTTTCTGATGAAAGAGTAAACATGATGCAACACTCTAATGCATGACTAGCTAGGGTGTGACAACTCACCCCCACTCAAAAGAATCTCGTCCCGAGATTTGGGTTCCTCCGGGAAGAAGGCGGGATACTCGAGTCGAAGACGATCCTCCCTTTCCCAAGTTGCTTCATCCTCGGAATGGTGCGACCATTGAACCTTGAGAAACTTGATATTATGACGTCGCGTGGTACGTTCGGCTTGATCGAGGATACGAATGGGGTACTCTCGATATGTAAGATCATCTTGGAGATCAAGCGTTTCGTGGTCTACTTCACGGATAGGATCCGAGAAGCAACGCCTGAGTTGAGAAACGTGGAAGACATCGTGAACTCTGGAGAGGTGCGGAGGTAGTTCCAACTGGTAGGCAACTTCTCCTCGTTTGGCAAGAATGCGAAAAGGTCCAATGTAACGAGGAGCCAATTTGCCTTTGATACCGAAACGATGGGTTCCCTTCAGAGGGGTGACCCGAAGATAAGCCTTCTCATCAACCTCGAAGGTCATAGCCTTATGTTTTTGGTCATATTGACTCTTTTGACGGGATTGGGCTGTTTTCAACTTTTCACGAACGATACGAACTTGTTCTTCTGCTTCCTGAATCATATCCAGGCCAAAGAATTGTCTTTCCCCGGTCTCTGACCAGTTAAGGGGTGTTCGACATCGTCGTCCATAGAGAACTTCAAAAGGGGCTTTACCCAAGCTAGATTGATAGCTGTTGTTGTAAGCGAATTCGGCAAATGGAAGGCACTTCTCCCAGTCCATTCCGAATGAGATAATAGAGGCTCGAAGCATGTCTTCTAGAATTTGGTTGACGCGTTCCACTTGACCGCTCGACTGAGGGTGGAAAGCGGTGCTAAAGGAAAGACGGGTTCCCATAGCATTTTGGAAACTTTCCCAAAATCGAGAGGTGAAAAGACTTCCTCGATCCGAGTTAATTTCCAAAGGAACACCATGGAGAGACACTATTCGGGAGATGTACAAATCTGCCAGCTGACTAGCGGTTATACTCTCACGAACAGGTAAGAAGTGGGCTACTTTGGAAAGACGATCGACCACGACGAAAATAGCATTATTCCCTCTCTTGGTCCTGGGAAACCCGGTAATGAAATCCATACCAATTTTATCCCATTTCCATTCAGGAATAGCTAGGGGTTGAAGGGTGCCAGCAGGCCGTTGATGCTCTGCTTTTACACGACGACAGA
>NW_021207104.1:0-1049 GCF_002162155.2 Triticum dicoccoides
ACGTACCGATTGACAAAGGGAATTGCATACAGGGTTTGATCGAATCCTCGACATAGTGGTTCATCCGATGACAACATCGAGGAGCATGTGGGAGCCATCATGGGTATCCAGATCCCGCTGTTGGTTATTGACTGAGAGCGTCTCGGTCATGTCTGCATGTCTCCCGAACCCGTAGGGTCTACACACTTAAGGTTCGGTGACGCTAGGGTTATGAAGATATGTATATGCAGAAACCCGAATGTTGTTCGGAGTCCCGGATGAGATCCCGGACGTCACAAGGAGTTCCGGAATGGTCCGGAGGTAAAGAATTATATATAGGAAGTGCTATTTCGGGCATCGGGACAAGTTTCGGGGTTATCGGTATTGTACCGGGACCACCGGAAGGGTCCCGGGGGTCCACCGGGTGGGGCCACCTGTCCCGGGGGGCCACATGGGCTGTAGGGGGTGCACCTTGGCCTTCATGGGCCAAGGGCACCAGCCCCTATAGGCCCATGCGCCTAGGGTTTCCCCCTAGGAGGAGTCCTAGTGGTGGAAGGCACCCCTAGGTGCCTTGGGGGGGAGGGAAACCTCCCCTAGGCCGCCGCCCCCCCTAGTAGATCTCATCTACTAGGGCCGGCGCCCCCCTGGCACCCCTATATATAGTGGGGGAGAGGAGGGACTTCATACACCAGCCCCTGGCGCCTCCATCTCCCCCCGTTACGTCTCTCCCTCGTAGTCTCGGCGAAGCCCTGCTGCTGTGACGCCCTGCATCCACCACCACGCCATCGTGCTGCTGGATCTTCATCAACCTCTCCTTCCCCCTTGCTGGATCAAGAAGGAGGAGACGTCTCCCGTCCCGTACGTGTGTTGAACGCGGAGGTGCCGTCCGTTCGGCGCTGGTCATCGGTGATTTGGATCACGTCGAGTACGACTACATCATCACCTTGCAAGCTTCCGCACGCGATCTACAAGTGGTATGTAGATGCAAACTCTCTCCCTTGACTCGTTGCTTAGATGAACTCATAGATGGATCTTGGTGAAACCGTAGGAAAAATTTTAATTTTCTGCAA
>NW_021207105.1:0-2254 GCF_002162155.2 Triticum dicoccoides
ACTTTGGAGTGACTCTTTATTGCATGTTGAGGGATTGTTATATGATCCAATTATGTTACCATTGTTGAGAAAACTTGCACTAGTGAAATTATGAACCATAGGCCTTGTTTCGAAGCATTGCAATACAATTTTCACTCACTTTTATGGCTTGCTACCTTGCTGTTTTTATATTTTCATATTACAAAAACCTATATCTACCATCCATATTGCACTTGTATCACCATCTCTACGCCGAACTTGTGCACCTATACAATTTACCATTGTATTGGGTGTGTTGGGGACACAAGAGACTCTTTGTTATTGGGTTGCAGGGTTGTTTGAGAGAGACCATCTTCATCCTACGCCTCTCACTTGAGGGAAATTTGCTACTGTCCTACAAACCTGTGCACTTGGAGGCCCAACAACATCTACAAGAAGAAGGTTGCGTAGTAGACATTAGTCTGTATTTTTGTTTTTATCGACACCTTTGTCTCTAAGCATGTGGACATGTTTTTCGATTTCGGTTTTCTCTTGAGGACAAGTGGGGTCTAAGCTTGGGGGAGTTGATACGTCCATTTTGCATCATGTTTAGCTACTATTATTTATGTTGCTTTATTGTATAATAATGCTTTTTGGAGTAATTCTAATGCCTTTTCTCTCATAATATGCGAGGTATACACAAAGGGGGAGAATTATGGCAGCTGGAAATCTGGACCTGAATAAGCTACGTCAGGCTACCTATTCTGCACAACTCCAAATGAGCTGAAACTTTAAGAGGAATTTTATGGAATATTTGAGGAATATTGGAGCAAGTAAGTACCAGAGGGGGCGCACCAGGTGGGAACAACCCACATGGGCGCGCCAGGAAGCCCAGGCGCGCCCTGGTGGGTTGTGCTCACCCATGCCTACCTCCGGTGCCCCTATTCTGGTATATAAGTCATTTTGACCTAGAAAAAAATAAGGAGAGGACTTTCGGGACGAAGAGCTGCCGTCTCGAGGCGGAACCTGGGCAGGAGCACTTTTGCCCTCCGACGAAGCGATTCTGCCGGGGGAACTATAGATTGGTGCTTGTGGGTGACTAGTAGTGTTGATTACATCTTGTAGTTGATTACTATATGATTTATTTGGTGGAAGATCATATGTTTAGATCCATTATGCTATTTAATACCCCTCTGATCTTGAGCATGATTATCGTTTTGAGTAGTTACTTTTGTTCTTGAGGCCACGGGAGAAATCATGTTGCAAGTAATCATGTGAACTTGATATGTGTTTCATATTTTGATGATATGTATGTTGTGATTCCCTTAGTGGTGTCATGTGAATGTCAACTACATGACACTTCACCATATTTGGGCCTAAGGGAATGCATTGTGGAGTAGTTATTAGATGATGGGTTGCGAGAGTGACATAAGCTTAAACCCTAGTTTATGCGCTGTTCCGTAAGGGACCGATTGGATCCAAAAGTTTAATGCTATGATTAGTATTTATTTTTAATACTTTTCTCATAGATGCGGATGCTTGCGAGAGGGTTAATCATAAGTAGGAGGTTTGTTCAAGTAAGAACATCACATAAGCACCGGTCCACCCACATACCAAATTATCAAAGTAGCGAACACGAATTAAGCCAACATGATGAAAGTGACTAGATGAAATTCCCGTGTACCCTCAAGAACGCTTTGCTTATCATAAGAGACCATTTGGCCTGTCCTTTGCCTCAAAAGGATTGGGCTACCTTGCTTCACTTTTGTTACTACTATCGTTACTTGCTCGTTACAAATTATCTTGCTATCAAACTACTCCGCTACTTACAATTTTAGCACTTGCAGACATTACCTTGCTGAAAACCACTTGTCATTTCATTCTACTCCTCGTTGGGTTCGACACTCATACTTATCGAAAAGGCTACAATTGACCCCATATACTTGTGGTTTATCAGTTTTCTATGTGAAGGACATGTCTACCAAGCCGAGAAAAAGAAAAGATAAGGAAGCGATAGAAGTGGCTCAAACAGGGGTGTTCAAGCCCGAGCTAGAGAGAACGACAAGTTTAAGCGCGCCCTGAAGAATCCTGAACACCCGAGACGAACACGAGGCAAAGGCGTTGTTGCGTGGTTTGAGGGGTTTGCGGATTGGAACACCACTTACAGAAGCCGTGCGAGAAAGAATAAGCAGGAGGAGGAACATATGACACTAGAGGAGGAGAAGAGGAATCATAAAGAAGACCGTATTCAATAGGTAGAATCAAAGCACACGGAGTTGGAACACGCTTTCATCCG
>NW_021207106.1:0-1338 GCF_002162155.2 Triticum dicoccoides
TGTCGGTCATCAACACTCGTGGTTTTTGTCGATTCTGGCCCGTTTCATGGACTATTACTCACCTTTCTGGGGTCCCAAAGCGATTTCCATGGTAGTCGAAGCACAAGGCGCGCTTACGTGTCGGTCATCAACAATCACGGTTTTGGCCGATTCTGGCCCGTCTCTTGGACTATTACTCAGTTTTGGGGTCACGTAGTGATTTCCACGATCGACGAACAACGGTGTGTTTATGTGTCTGTCATCAACATTTGCAGTTTCGGCCGAGTTTGGCCCGTTTCATGGACTATTACTCACTGATTTCGGGTCCCTGAGCGATTTCCATGATTGACGAACCCCGGGGTGCGTTTATGTATCGTTGATCAATAACCCTAGGTTTTACCGATTCAGGGCTCTTTCACGGACTATTACTCACCATTTTGGAGTCCCAAAGCAATTTCCATGGTTGTCGAACCCCAAGATGTGCTTACGTGTTGGTCGTCAAGACTCGCAGATTGGGCCGATTCTTGCTCGTTTCTTGGACTATTACTCAGTTTCGGGATCCCGAAGTGATTTCCACGATTGACAAACACCGGGGTGCGTTTACGTGTCGGTCATCAAAACTCACAATTTTGGGCGATTCTAGTATGTTTTGTGCACTGTTACTCACCGTTTTGGGGTTCCAGAGCGATTTCCATGATTGACGATCCCTGGGGTGCGTTTACATGCCCGTCATCAACACTCACAGCTTTGGCCAATTCTGACCCATTTCGTGGACTATTACTCACCGTTTAGGGATCCCAAAGCGATTTCCATAGTTTATGAACCCGAAGGTGCGCTTACATGTCGGTCATCAACAGTCGCAATTTTGGCTGATTCTGGCCCGTTTTGTGGACTATTACTCACTTTTTTGGGGTCCCAGAGTGATTTCCGCGATTAACGAACCCCGGGGTGCGTTTACATGTCAGACATCAACACTCGTGGTTTTTGACGATTCTGGCCCGTTTCATGGACTATTACTCACCGTTTTGCGGTCACGAGGCGATTTCCACAGTTGTTGAACCCTAAGGTGCACTTACCTGTCGGTCATCAACACTCATTGTTTTGGCCAATTCTGGCCCGTTTCGTGGACTAATACTGACTGTTTTGGGGTCCCGCAATGATTTCCATGATTAACAAACCCCGTGGTGCGTTTACGTGTCGGTTATCAACACTCGTGGTTTTTGTCGATTCTCGCCTATTTCATGGACTATTACTCACCGTTTTGCGGTCACGAAGCGATTTCCACAGTTGTTGAACCCTAAGGTGCACTTACGTGTCGGTCATCAACACTCATTGTTTTGGCCAATTCTGGCCCGTTTC
>NW_021207107.1:0-1654 GCF_002162155.2 Triticum dicoccoides
TTCAATGACACGCAGGTCATACAAAAATTAAAGACAACTCCTATGGCTCCTGCCGGTTGTCATACTCATCGACATGCAAGTCGTGAATCCTATTACAAAGAACATGATCTCATACATCACAATTCATCATTCATCACAACTTCTGGCCATATCACATCACATGATCAATCGCTGCAAAAACAAGTTAGACGTCCTCTAATTGTTGTTGCATCTTTTACGTGGCTGCAATTGGGTTCTAGCAAGAACGTTTTCTTACCTACGAATCACCACAACGTGATTTTGTCAACTTCTATTTACCCTTCATAAGGGCCCTGTTCATCGATTCCGCTCCAACTAAAGTGGGAGAGACAGACACCCGCCAGCCACCTTATGCAACTAGTGCATGTTAGTCGGTGGAACCGGTCTCACGTAAGCGTACGTGTAAGGTTGGTCCGGGCCGCTTCATCCCACAATACCGTTGAGCAAGAAAAGACTAGTAGAGGCAAGTAATATGACAAAATCCACGCCCACAACAAAATTGTGTTCTACTCGTGCAAAGAGAACTACGCATAGACCTAGCTCATGATGCCACTGTTGGGGAACGTTGCAGAAAATTAAAATTTTTCCTACGGTTTCACCAAGATCCATCTATGAGTTCATCTAAGCAACGAGTCAAGGGAGAGAGTTTGCATCTACATACCACTTGTAGATCGCGTGCGGAAGCTTGCAAGGTGATGATGTAGTCGTACTCGACGTGATTCGAATCACCGATGACCAAGTGCTGAACGGACAGCACCTCCGCGTTCAACACACGTACGGGACGGGAGACTTCTCCTCCTTCTTGATCCAGCAAGGGGGAAGGAGAGGTTGAGGAAGACAGCTCCACCGGTAGCACGACGGCATGGTGATGGTGGAGAGGCAGTACTCCGACAGGGCTTCGCCAAGCACACAACGGAGGAGGAGAGGTGTTGGGGAGGGGAGGGCTGCGCCTTGGAGGGTGGTACGGCTGCCCTCCCCTCACCCCTTTATTTATAGGGGGAAGGGAGAAGGGGGCCGGCCCCCTAGAACCCATCTAGGGGGGGGGTGCGGCGGCCTAGGGGAGAGGGGAGAGGGTGGCTTGCCCCCCAAGTCAAGGGGGGCGCCCCCTCTAGGGTTCCCCCCTCAACCCTAGGCGCATGGGCCCAAGGGAGGGGGTGCGGCCAGCCCACCAGGGGCTGGCTCCCTGCCCCACGCAGCCCATGTGGCCCCCCGGGAGGGGTGGCCCCTCCCGGTGGACCCCCGGAACCCTTCCGGTGGCCCCGGTACAATACCGGTATGACCCCGAAACTTCCCGGTGTCCGTTTGACAACTTCCCATATATAAATCTTTACCTCCGGACCCTTCCGGATCTCCTCGTGACGTCCAGGATCCCATCCGGGACTCCGAACAACATTCGGTAGTCACATACTAGTCTTCCTAATAACCCTAGCGTCACTGAACCTTAAGTGTGTAGACCCTACGGGTTCGGGAGACATGCAGACATGACCGAGACGCTCTCAGTCAATAACCAACAGCGGGATCTGGATACCCATGATGGCTCCCACATGCTCCTCGATGTTGTCATCGGATGAACCACGATGTCGAGGATTCGATCAAACCCTGTATGCAATTCCCTTTGTCAATCGGTACGTTACTT
>NW_021207108.1:0-1625 GCF_002162155.2 Triticum dicoccoides
GTAGTCCTCTAAAATAGGTGGTGTGATCAAAGTAGTGGGTAGCTCATCAGATGGTGCATTCAAATTGACAAGGCATTCATCATTCTCATGTAGAGATGGAAGATCAGTACCTTTGTCATTACCTCTTATGATCAACTCAGATGATGTAGCCACTCTCGGGGGCGATGTGTCACATGGTGGAGGTGATGTAGTCCTGACAACAACGGATGTGGTTGTCATAGTATGCCTAGTAGTTGAAGGAACAATCATATCAACTCTTGGAATGTGCACCGTGCGCTTGTTCTCCTTGTGGCCAACACGTCGTTTTATTTCCTGTTCAGCTTTGCAAGCAAGATGAAACAAATGGTCCATAGGATAACACTCTTCATGAATTAGTATCTCTTGAATATCACGGTTTAATCCTCCCCAAAATCTATCCATAAAATCATCTTCACTTTCTTCTGAAGACGAATGCAACAAGGTAGTTTGTAAATCATCATAATATTTTGCTACAGTTTCACTACCTTGTTTTAAGTGTTGCAACTTCTTAATCATGTCACGAGTATAATAAGCAGGGACGAAAGTATGTCGCATGGCAAGTTTCAAATCATCCCAAGTAGTAGGTATATAATCAGGGTGTAACCGACAATATTCACTCCGCCAAACCAAAGCATAACCAGTGAAAGAACCAACCGCAACCTTAACCTTTTTATGTTCATTGAAATTATGGGAAGCAAATATATTTTTTATGTCGAACTCCCATTCAATATATAAAGCAGGTTTAAAACGGCCATTAAATGGTGGTATAGATACATTAACCTGATCATGTGCATTTGGATGTTTGTGCACCTCTCGTGACGGTTGTGGTATTTGCAAAGGTGGTGGCACGTCTCCCGCGATCGACAAAGCCCATGAATTGACTCTGGATCCTGTCATGATTAGTAGAACAAGAAACACACAAGAATATGATCCTACAGACTACGAACAACTGGAAATTCTCATCGAGCAACCTGAAAACTGATACCACTTGATAGAAGGCGGGGTGTCCCGATCTTTCGATGAGATGATAACTATCGATTTGGTGGAGACGACTTTGACGATCCGACTACAAACGTGCACGACGTTGCGCCTTAGCAATCGCTAAACCAATCTCCTGAGGTTACTGACGATGCCGGAAGCACGGTCAGCCTGACCACGAAGGTGTATTCCTGCAAGCAATCGAAGAACGAGCAAGAATATGATAAAGCAATCTGAATATTGCAAATATATATGAGGTATTGATAATGGTGGGGATCCGTAAGCGGTCTTGGTCTGGTCGTTGGACACAAACGAAGTACACGAAGTTGCAGTGGCTAACTTTTAACTAAACAAATCCCAAGGAAAAGCTACTAGATGGATCTACTTATATAGGAGCAAGGGGTGGCGGCCAAGGAGGTGGGAGGACGTCCCAAGGCAGCCTAAAACTAAATCTAGGTCGTACAAGGCCAATGGGCCCAAGTGGAGGTGATGTAACACCTTTGGACTTGTAGTTTGACTCGGATTCTGCTGCAGCATCAGATTGTTTCGTCCACAACTCAACGCTCCGGACGAATTTGAAGGTGATTCCAATTGGGTTGGAAAGTGCACGAAATCTAGTTTCCAACAAA
>NW_021207109.1:0-1142 GCF_002162155.2 Triticum dicoccoides
TGTCGAAGACTACGCTTCTCGCAGCCACCGTCTTGCATCAAGTAGAAGAGAGTAGATTGAAGTCCTCCCAGTAGCATCTCCAAGTAGCATCTCCAAATAGCATCTCATAGCATAATCCTACCCGGCGATCCCCTCCTCATATCCCTGAGGTAGAGCGACCACCGGTTGTATCTGGCACTTGGAAGGGTGTGTTTTATTAAGTATCCGGTTCTAGTTGTCATAAGGTCAAGGTACAACTCCAAGTCGTCCTGTTACCGAAGATCACGGCTATTCGAATAGATTAACTTCCCTGCAGGGGTGCACCACATAACCCAACACGCTTGATCCCATTTGGCCGGACACACTTTCCTGGGTCATGCCCGGCCTCGGAAGATCAACACGTCGCAGCCCCACCTAGGCACAACAGAGAGGCCAGCACGCCGGTCTAAACCTAAGCGCACAGGGGTCTGGGCCCATCGCCCATAGCACACCTGCATGTTGCGTGGGCGGCCGGAAGCAGAACTAGCCCCCTTAATACAAGAGCAGGCTTACGTTCCAATCCGGCGCGCGCCGCTCCGTCGCTGACGTCTGAAGTGCTTCGGCTGATACCACGACGTCGGGATACCCATAACTACTCCCGCGTAGATGGTTAGTGCGTATAGGCTCGTAGCCGACTCAGATCAAATACCAAGATCTCGTTAAGCGTGTTAAGTATCCGCGAACGTCGAACAGGGCCAGGCCCACCTGTCTCCTAGGTGGTCTCAACCTGCCCTGTCGCTCCGCCACAAAGTAACAGTCGAGGGCCGTCGGGAACCCAGGCCCACCTCTACCGGGATGGAGCCACCTGCCCCTTCAGCCCCCATCTCCGAACAGTATCACAGGTAATGTAACTGTGTAAAGTATATAATATATGCCCGTGATCACCTCCCGAAGTGATCACAGCCCAGTAGTATAGCATGGCAGACGGACAAGAATGTGGGGCCACAGATGAATGTACTAGCATCCTATACTAAGCATATAGGATTGCAGGTAGGGTAACAACAGAAGTAACAAGGACAGGCTATGCAGCAGTATAGGAGTATCTGAAAGCAGTAACATGCTACACTACTCTAATGCAAGCAGTATAGAGAAGAGTAGGCGATATCTGGTGATCAAGGGGGGGG
>NW_021207110.1:0-1408 GCF_002162155.2 Triticum dicoccoides
CCCAGGGTGCGTTTACGTGTCGGACATCAACACTCACAGTTTTGGCCGATTCTTGCCTGTTTCGTGGACTATTACTCACTGTTTTGGGGTCCCGGAGTGATTTTCACGATAAAGAAACCCCGGGGTGCATTTAAGTGTCGGACATCAATACTCATAGTTTTGGCCAATTCTGACCCGTTTCGTGGACTATTACTCACCGTTTTGCGGTCCCGAAGCGATTTCCATAGTTGTTGAACCTAGTGTGCGCTTACGTGTCGGTCATCAACACTCGCGGTTTTGGCCGATTCTGGCCCGTTTCGTGGTGTACTACTCACTGTTTTGGGGTCCCGGAGTGATTTCCATGATTGACGAACCCAGGGGTGCGTTTACGTGTCGGTCATCAACGTTCGTGGTTTTTGTCGATTCTGACACGTTTCGTTGACTATTACTCACCGTTTTGGTATGTCAAATGATTTCCATGGTTGTTGAACCCCAAGGTGCGGATACGTGTCGGTCATCAACAATCATGGTTTTGGCCGATTCTGGCCCATTTCATGGACTATTACTCAGTTTTGGTGTCCTGCAAAGACTTCCACGATTGAGGAACATCGGGGTGTGTTTAAGTGCTGGTCATCTACACTTGCAGTTTTGCTGATTCTGGCCCGTTTCATGGACTCTTACTCACTGATTTGGGGTCCCTGAGAGATTTCCATGATTGACGAAACCCGGGGTGCGTTTATGTATCGTAAATCAACAATCCTAGATTTGGCCGATTCTGGGCTCTTTCATGGACTATTACTCACCGTTCAGGGTCCCAAAGCGATTTCCATGGTTGTCGAACCCAGAGGTGTACTTACGTGTTGGTCATCAAGACTCGCAGTTTGGGCCGATTATGTCCCGTTTCTTGGACTATTACTCAGTTTTAGGTTACCGAAGTGATTTCCACGATTGACAAACCCCGGAGTGCATTTACGTGTCGGTCATCATACCTCACAATTTTGGCCGATTCTGGCCCATTTCGTTGGCTATTGATCACTATTTTGGGGTCCCGAAGTGATTTCCACAATTGATGAACCCCGGGACGTGTTTTCGTTTCGGTCATCAACACTCGTGGTTTTTGTCAATTCTTGCCCCAAGGTGCGCTTACGTGTCGGTCATCAACAATCGCTTTTTTGGCCGATTCTGGCCCGTTTCATGAACTATTACTCACTTTTTTGTGGTTGTGGAGTGATTTCCATGATTAACGAAACCCAGGGTGCGTTTACGTGTCGGACATCAACACTCACAGTTTTGGCCGATTCTTGCCTGTTTCGTGGACTATTACTCACTGTTTTGGGGTCCCGGAGTGATTTTCACGATAAAGAAACCACGGGGTGCATTTAAGTGTCGGACATCAAGACTCATAGTTTTGGCCAATTCTGACCCGTTT
>NW_021207111.1:0-1324 GCF_002162155.2 Triticum dicoccoides
CTCGGTAGGATTTTTGTAACTTAGGCGAGTGCTTGGACTGCAGCTAAGCCCCCGAGTGAGAGGGTTGCTCTACACTCGGTAGGATTTTGATAACTTAGGCGAGCGCAGGGCTGCAGCTAAGCCCCCGAGTGGAAGGCTGGCTTACCACTCGGTAGGATTTTTATAACTTAGGCGAGCACAGGGCTGTAGCTAAGCCCCCGAGTGGAAGGCTGGCTTACCACTCGGTAGGATTTTTATAACTTAGGCGAGCACAGGGCTGCAGCTAAGCCCCCGAGTGGAAGGCTGGCTTACCACTCGGTAGGATTTTGATAACTTAGGCGAAACAGATTCACAGCTAAGCCTCCGAGTGGGAGTCTGGCTCGCCACTCGGTAGGATTTTTACAAACTTAGGCGAAACGGATTCGCAACTAAGTCACCCACTGAGGGGGAATTTTATTGGACAAAAATAAAAAGCGACAGAAATTATGGAGGGACTATGACACTATTATTTTGAGGTCCATGAACTACAGAAGTACTTTATTGCAACTCATCCGAGTGATAAAACTTAAGTGTAAAATGGGCGGAGTAGCTCCGCGTTCCAAGCTCGGGGCTCGTCGATATTATGCTCGACGTTGTAAAGACGGTACGCCCCGTTGTGGAGAACCTTGGTGACGATGAAGGGACCTTCCCAAGAAGGAGAAAGCTTGTGTGGTTTGTGCTGATCCACTCGAAGAACCAAATCTCCTTCCTGGAAGGCTCGACCTCTCACATTTCTGGCGTGGAAACGACGCAAATCTTGTTGGTAGATGGTCGACCGGATCAGAGCCATCTCCCTTTCTTCCTCTAAAAGGTCGACTGCGTCTTGTCGCGCTTGTTCAGCCTCTGCTTCGTTGTAGATTTCAACTCGAGGAGCATTGTGGAGAAGATCACTCGGCAAGACTGCTTCAGCTCCGTAGACCAAGAAGAATGGAGTTCTTCCGGTCGACCGATTAGGTGTGGTCCGCAGTCCCCAGAGTACTGAGGGAAGTTCGTCGACCCAAGCTCCAGCCGCGTGTTTGAGATCACGCATCAGTCGAGGCTTCAATCCCTTAAGAATCAGTCCATTAGCTCGCTCTGCTTGTCCATTCGACTGCGGATGGGCGACTGAAGCGTAGTCGACCCGTGTGCCCTGGGAGTTGCAGAAAGCTCTGAATTCCTCTGAGTCAAAGTTCGACCCATTATCCGTAATGATGCTGTGTGGGACTCCATATCTGAATATTAGTTCCCTGATGAAGCTAACAGCAGTACCGGTGTCAAGGCTCTTGATTGGTTTAGCCTCGATCCACTTGGTGAACTTGTCGACTGC
>NW_021207112.1:0-747 GCF_002162155.2 Triticum dicoccoides
GCCCGCCCTCAACGCCGCCGGCCGGCCTCGCTGCCGCGCGCGCACCCGCGCGCCTCTCTACAGAGAGCGAGATCGTGGAGAGAGAGAGAGAATTTTTTCTTTTTTTTCTTTTTTTTAATTTTAACTAGTTAATTAGTTTAACAAAAACGGTAAAATAACTTAAAACTTGATAATTAACAAAAAAAACCCGTAAAATTTGATAATTAATAAAAAAAACGTATATACGGAGAGGGGGCGGCGAGGGGGGCGGCGATGCGCGCGGTGTTTTTTTTAGGGATCGAGAGGGGGCGGCGAGGGTTATACATGTGTGTTGTCCTCGCCTCCCTCTCCGTGACGCCGTCGTCTGCCGTCCCGTCTCGCGCTCTACCGCGACACCCTCTCCCACCCCTTCCTCGCCCCCTCCTTTTGCCACCGCCCTTTCGCCACCGCCACCGCCACCGCCCCCCTTCTTCACTTAATTAATTTGTTTTTACTACATGTTTTCAGGACTGACATAATGGCGGACGATAGAGCTGACCCGATTATGGACAACTATGATCCGGACGGTGAAGCACATATGTTCGGCATCATAAACGGCGATATTCTATATGTGCCGACCGGACAAGAAGAAGATGATATCTCTTCTTATCTGAACCTTGACGGTGAAGATGAAGGGCGCCGTCAGCAAGATGATGCCGAACAAACGTCGATAAACGATGATCTTCAAATGGAAGTAGCAACCACCTCCGGCGCCGAGGTATATATATA
>NW_021207113.1:0-1141 GCF_002162155.2 Triticum dicoccoides
TCCCTTGATTTTTGCATATATGACACATGAATAGATGAGTAACTTGCATAGTTCATAAAATCTAAAGCCAAAAAATTAGCACAAGAAGTAGAAGGCATGAAAATATTGCAACTCAGTTTGCACATATAAGTGAAGCTCTTATTCATTTCAAAAGATTGACAATGTTCATCATTAAACCATCCCAACATTGGTGAATAAACCTTACTTGCATCAAATTTACATGCTACAACATGCTTAAATAAGCAAACATGCAATAAGTCATTCAACACAGAATCATCACCAAGATTAGAGGTCATATCAAAATGATTAAACATTGGTTCTTTTGCATCAATAGTTAATTCAATGGGTGCACTCAAAATTGTTGGTATTTCAGTTGTTTGATCATATGGCAAAGTCAAATTATCAACGTAGTCCTCTAAAATAGGTGGTGTGATCAAAGTAGTGGGTAGCTCATCAGATGGTGTATTCAAATTGACAAGGCATTCATCATTCTCATGTAGAGATGGAAGATCAGTACCTTTGTCATTACCTCTTATGATCAACTCAGATGATGTAGCCACTCTCGGGGGCGATGTGTCACATGGTGGAGGTGATGTAGTCCTGACAACAACGGATGTGGTTGTCATAGTATGCCTAGTAGCTGAAGGAACAATCATATCAACTCTTGGAATGTGCACCGTGCGCTTGTTCTCCTCGTGGCCAACACGTCGTTTTATTTCCTGTTCAGCTTTGCAAGCAAGATGAAACAAATGGTCCATAGGATAACACTCTTCATGAATTAGTATCTCTTGAATATCACGGTTTAATCCTCCCCAAAATCTATCCATAAAATCATCTTCACTTTCTTCTAAAGAGGAATGCAACAAGGTAGTTTGTAAATCATCATAATATTTTGTTACAGTTTCACTACCTTGTTTTAAGTGTTGCAACTTCTTAATCATGTCACGAGTATAATAAGCAGGGACGAAAGTATGTCGCATGGCAAGTTTCAAATCATCCCAAGTAGTAGGTATATAATCAGGGTGTAACCGACAATATTCACTCCACCAAACCAAAGCATAACCAGTGAAAGAACCAACCGCAACCTTAACCTTTTTATGTTCATTGAAATTATGGGAAGCAAATATATTTTTTATGTCGA
>NW_021207114.1:0-875 GCF_002162155.2 Triticum dicoccoides
TGCCAAGTTCCAACCTTTTCAGAGTTCATTTGTAGTGCTTTTCAATTTCAGGGTCATTTAGCTCAAAGCAAATCTTCATATGCATGAAAAATAGCAAATAATGTCAGAAAAGGTTGAAAGTTTATGATGTGGCTTTGAATGGTGCATAATGAACGCTAAAAAAGTCTGGAGTTGTAATAAGTTTAAAAAAATGAAGTGCCGGTGTAACAGATGAGTTTTTGTCGAAAACCCTGATACTTCGAAAGAGATTGTCCAGTTTGTACACGAGGTGCATCCAGTTTTTGCCGTAACCCTCTCTACTTTTTTGCACATGCTATGTGGGTGAAATGATGATACCATGCCAAGTTCCAACCTTTTCAGAGTTCATTTATAGTGCTTTTCAATTTCAGGGTCATTTAGCTGAAAACAAATCTTTAAATGCATGAAAAATAGCAAATGATGTCAGAAAGGGTTGAAAGCTTATGACGTGGCTTTGAATGGTGCATACTAAACGCAAAAATAGTCTGGAGTTGTAATAAGTTTTAAAAAAAAGTGAAGTGCCGGTGTACCAGATGAGTTTTCGTCCGGAACCCTGATACTTCGAAAGAGATTGTCCAGTTTGTACACGAGGTGCATCCAGTTTTTGCCGTAACCCTATCTACTTTTTTGCACATGCTATGTGGGTGAAATGATGATACCATGCCAAGTTCCAACCTTTTCAGAGTTCATTTGTAGTGCTTTTCAATTTCAGGGTCATTTAGCTGAAAATAAATCTTTAAATGCATGAAAAATAGCAAATGATGTTAGAAAGGGTTGAAAGTTTATGACGTGGCTTTGAATGGTTTCAATCGCAAAAATAGTCTGGAGTTGTAATAAGTTTTAAAAAAAATGAAGTG
>NW_021207115.1:0-1244 GCF_002162155.2 Triticum dicoccoides
AAAAGAAATGCCACAGTCGGACGTCTGAGCGACATCGCAGAAAGGGCTTTAAAAAGAAATGCCACAGTCGGACGTCTGAGCGACATCACATAAAGGGCTTTTATTCACAAGTAAATAATACTCATAATAAACATTCAATTCATGAAAACAAACGGGTTAGTCCATCCACAAGAGTGATCATTTAACCGGACTTAGCACTCATGCGATTCACCGGAGTCTCTGTCATCAAAGCTGACAATTGATTAGGATAAGAAGGAACGAAACTTGACATGGAAGAGATGATTTGGAGGAATATATGACTCTGCAGAGTTTGTACAAAATTTTTCCCACAGTCAACGGATTTCCGTAGTCACGAAGGACTAGTTCCGTTTACGGTATTTCAGAAGAAAACACAGCTAACTGGTACACACCCATCCTACCTCTCGATGCTAGGAATCACCCTAGTCATCGTCCAAGAAAAACTTTTGAGACGGGGAGATCACAATCTCGAATAGCATGGGATCAAATTTATATACACGCGCTCTAAGGGGTGCCCCCCTCTCGGTCCCAACCGGAAACACCCATGCCCCCTGACCGGATGACTGGCTTTAATCCTGGGCCATGGAACCATCATCACGGCCTCTCCTCTTTGGTGTGTACCATGAAAGCGGTTTGGAACTTACTAAACCATATTCCTTGCGGAAAACATGTGGTAGTACAAGGAAGGAAATGATAGGTACTGGACCGATATGGTTTGACACTGAAGTCACATAGTCTGGCGTAAGACTGGCATGCTACAACACTGCTGTCGTACCCATCCTCATGCCAACACATGGCCATTCATATTCACATTCATCCACGTATGGATCATCGAACTCACTTACCTCATTATCACATAAAATAACGTTCATCGGTATACTCACCAGCATGCCATGAAACTAACTAAATGCAAAACATGCCAAGACACTCATCATATCAAAAGTTCAAACATGCTTGCCTGGTTCAGAGTAGTCGGAGCCTAGCTCGGTGAAGTTCGCGGCTCCGTCACCTCCTTCGGTATCTACGTTTAAAGAAGATATATGCGCTAACGTAAATACCAAGGAGAGCACAGAAGGTAAACCAAATATTTTTCAAATAAATCTGATAAAAAACTAGACAAAATTTTAAAGAGAACAGAAAAAGAATCAATCAAAAATACTTTTCTGATTAAAAGTTATAAGGGTTTTTGTCCAGGGACTTATCTGTAATGAAACAGAAGATTTCCA
>NW_021207116.1:0-1140 GCF_002162155.2 Triticum dicoccoides
GAATCTGCTAATAAAGATAATGTTGTTATTGGTGAACCCAGGAAAGGCAAGGAGGGAGACAAAGTCTTGGGAAGAGAGGTTGTGCTTGATAAGCAACCCGATGGCAAGGAAGTATTGAAGATCACCATAAAAATCCCGTACTCGGGGGGCAACCACAAGTACAAGAAGATACTCATGTTAAATTTATCAAGCCCAAGAATTCAGAAGTTGGCAAGTGGGGAAAGAGTGAAGCTAAGCGCAAGCGAATCAAGCCAACTTTTGATATGCTGCTATCCAAATATGCAAGTCAAGCGGCCGGTTCTAGCTCTAATCGGCCATCACATTTGAAGCGTTCAAGATCGCTTCCGGAGCAAGAGTTTCGACGCTATGCAAGGCCATATGGGTCATGGGCACCGACACCATGGATGTCACAACCCTCCTATGCACCATATTACATGAGAGACTTCAATGGAGGATGGGGGCAGCCCCCAATGGCTCCTTATGCTTTCCATATGGGGTGGACAACACCTAGAAGGCCTGCTCGCGAGAGGCTTTATTATCCCACCCAAGGCCGTTTGAGTTATGGTGCTAATCGGCCAACAAAAAATTCTCCAAGTAAGGCCAATAAAAAAGTGTGGCATGTTAAGTCACCTAATGCGGAAAATTCAGAATGCGACAAGCAAAAGGAGATCAAAAAGCCGGTTGTTGGTAATCTGGCTACTTCTAATGGTGATATTGTTATTGTTCAGCAGGGTTCCATGGTTGATGATCATGAGGCGAGCACAAGCAAGGCCAAACCAAGGGATCCCAAATATACTCAACCTAAGTGGTGTCCTCCTGGTTTAACTAAGACCATGAAAAGGAGGTTACAACGCATGAGGAACCACGAGAAGGTAGAACACAAAGAGGAGAGGCAAAGGGACGAATTGTTTAGTGAAATTCGGCCCATAGCACTCACAAAACAAGTGTGGAGGCCTAAACAAAAACAAAACACAGATGCTTCTACATTAGTTGCAGCAACACCTTCACCACCAAAAGAGGATGATGCGACCCCTATTACATCGTCTACACTACCTGAAACATCCCCTTCAATTGAGGAATCTTTAAGCCCAATATACACATTGGGAGATGAAGATGAGATGGTGGATTATGAATCTACGC
>NW_021207117.1:0-1173 GCF_002162155.2 Triticum dicoccoides
CCGCGTAGAGGGAATTTTTCAGATACCTCTCCATCACCAAAAATTATGAAAAAATACCATCGTTCCTATAGCACATGTGCCCACGTCGTGCAAAAAAAAACATGATTTTATCACGCTCCGAGTATTTAGTAATATTGATGCCGCATAGTTACCGCAGAACGTCTACTACCGTGTCATCGCCGTCCGTGAGGGGGCCACGCACCGGAGACGCGTCCCGCCTCTTCGGACATGCCACCACACCACCCCGCATGTATGAGGGCCCGGTGCGACGCTCCGGTGGCATTGCTACCCCCGAGTGCCCCCGTTCCGCCTAACCCTGTAAGGTTTGACCACGGGATCTACCCCTTTGACTTTGCACGGACGGGCTTTGACCAGTGGACCTCCCCACCCGGTTCTGTTAGGTCAGCCCATAGGAACACTTTGGAGCAACATCCGGGGCAAACCCACAGCAAGATCCCCTCCGTGTAGACCCCACGCGTCCGTTTTCCCCCTCCAGGTGCCGGCGGCGGCGCCGTCCGTGAGGGGGGCACACCCCGGACACACGTGCCGGGCGTTTGCAACCGCCACAACACTTCCAGACTTGTGAGAGGCCGCCGGCGCAAGATTTGGTGGCATGCTAGCCTCCTGAGGCCGCCGGCCACAGCCGTAGACGCGCGAAAGGCAATCTGCATAGAGGGAATTTTTTGGATACTTCTCCATCACCAAAAATCATGAAAAAATACCATCGATCCTATAGCACATGTGCCCATGTCGTGCAAAAAAAATCATGATTTTATCGCGCTCCGAGTATTTAGTAATATTGACGCGGCATCGTTACCGCAGAACGTCTACTACCGTGTCATCGCCGTCCGTGAGGGGGGCCACGCACCGGAGATGCGTCCCGCCTCTTCGGACATGCCACCACACCACCCCGCATGTATGAGGGCCCGGTGCGACGCTCCGGTGGCATTGCTACCCCCCAGTGCACCCGTCCCGCCTAACCCTATAGCGTTTGACCACGGGATCTACCCCTTTGACTTTGCACGGATGGGCTTTGACCAGTGGACCTCCCCACCCGGTTGTGTTAGGTCAGCCCATAGGAACACTTTCGAGCAACATCCGGGCCAGACCCACAGCAAGATCCCCTCTGTGTAGACCCCACGCGTCCGTTTTCGCCCTCAAGGTGCCGGCGGC
>NW_021207118.1:0-1105 GCF_002162155.2 Triticum dicoccoides
CGGCAAGTCTCTTTACTCGTTCCGTAATACATCATCTCACAACTAACATATTAGTTGTAATGCTTGCAAGGCTTATGTGATGTGTATTACCGAGAGGGCCCAGAGATACCTCTCCGACAATCGGAGTGACAAATCCTAATCTTGAAATACGCCAACCCAACATCGACCATTGGAGACACCTGTAGTACTCCTTTATAATCACCAAGTTACGTTGTGACGTTTGGTAGTACCCAAAGTGTTCCTCCGGTAAACGGGAGTTGCATAATCTCATAGTCATAGGAACATGTATAAGTCATGAAGAAAGCAATAGCAACATACTAAACGATCGGGTGCTAAGCTAATGGAATGGGTCATGTCAATCAGATCATTCTACTAATGATGTGACCTCGTTAATCAAATAACAACTCATTGTTCATGGTTAGGAAACATAACCATCTTTGATTAACGAGCTAGTTAAGTAGAGGCATACTAGTGACACTTTGTTTGTCTATGTATTCACACATGTATTATGTTTCCGGTAAATACAATTCTAGCATGAATAATAAACATTTATCATGATTATAAGGAAATAAATAATAACTTTATTATTGCCTCTAGGGCATATTTCCTTCAGTCTCCCACTTGCACTAGAGTCAATAATCTAGATTACACTGTAATGATTCTAACACCCATGGAGCTTTGGTGCTGATCATGTTTTGCTCGTGGAAGAGGCTTAGTCAACGGGTCTGCAACATTCCGATCCGTATGTATCTTGCAAATCTCTATGTCTCCCACCTGGACTAGATCCCGGATGGAGTTGAAGCGTCTCTTGATGTGTTTGGTCCTTTTGTGAAATCTGGATTCCTTTGCCAAGGCAATTGCACCAGTATTGTCACAAAAGATTTTCATTGGACCCGATGCACTAGGTATGACACCTAGATCGGATATGAACTCCTTCATCCAGACTCCTTCATTTGCTGCTTCCGAAGCAGCTATGTATTCCGCTTCACATGTAGATCCCGCTACGACGCTTTGTTTAGAACTGCACCAACTGACAGCTCCACCGTTTAATGTAAACACGTATCCGGTTTGCGATTTAGAATCGTCCGGATCAGTGTCAAAGCTT
>NW_021207119.1:0-699 GCF_002162155.2 Triticum dicoccoides
GAGTGGTGCACAAGGACACAAAGTGTGCTTGTTTGCAGTGGGGGTGGTGTGTGAGGTGAGGGTGCGAGAACCACATAACTAGGGAGATAGACATTTGGGTTCGATGTTTTGTGTATATGGGAAAGATACACTCTACATAGTGGGTGTGCTTGGGAAAGAGAGATGCCGGGAGACCTAGAGAGTGGTGGACGAGATGTGTGCATGCCCGATAGACAAAGTGATAGAGACCTATATTGGGGTCCGGACTTTAGAAGAGAGAGGGGTGTTAATGTGCTCGTGTGTTCGTGTCTGGGGGAGAGAATGACTTGTGTGTGTGTGTGTGGGGGGGGGGTGGCTTCAGATAAAGAGTGAGGTGTCTATATTTGAGGGACTTTAGCGTAATTGAGATATATATGGTCAATAGTGTGGGCACTCATGGTTGATCAATTTGTTTCATAGTTTGGACTATGATATATCGATACTCTTGAACATGCGTGATATACCTTGATGTACCAGAATTACAAACCTAAGATTGGAATTTTGGAATTCGACTCCTCATTAGCTTTTGTAATTCATTTAAATGGAGGTACATTTTTTAAGCCGGGATTTCGTGATTTCATATTCATATATCAAACCTAGAGATATACACATACAGGCATGTTCAAACTTTATAATCATCCACTTTATTCATACACATCCACGATTTTGCTTTTGTCATCA
>NW_021207120.1:0-2287 GCF_002162155.2 Triticum dicoccoides
GAAAATGAATAAAGGGGTTATTAAATAGTTCATATCATGAAATGACGAACTAAATAGGCCGAGATATATAGTTAATAATGATTGAAATTACCTGTTGACTATCCCATACAAGATGTTGTAGTCACTATTTGCTTTGAGTAGTGAGTCCAGTATTTCAACTGTTCCGGCGTCAACTTTAATGATACACAAGATCCAGTGAAATCTGCATGCACACACGTTTGCATGTCTTAATTAAGCGGGCATATGTAAGAAAAAACATGTAGTTAGCTAGTAGGCAAAAACAGAGAATTTGTAGTACAAGAAAGTGTGACTCACTGGAAGTTGTAAGGAAGTAGTATATCTTCATTGTATTTGAGGCGCTTCAAGAACTCTAGCATGCTGTCCTCTACCTGCTTTTCATAATACTTGTTTATTTTCCATGTGTATTCATTAACGGTGTTTGGGTCAATGAACCCAATGCCATAGCGTCCACTTTTTCTCATTTCATACATCTTCATCCTGCATAATACCACAGAAAAGAATATAGTGAGGATAATTACAGGTAATGATTGATCAAAAGGATCACTACAGCTAGCTTGAGACTTAAATTACAGAAAAAAATCACTTACAGACAATAGCAACTGACGATAGATTTGTCGAGTGTGTCTTGATTGTATAACTGAAACAGTTCAGAATACTCAACGGCCACAGCTTTCTCATGGTAGTAATGATCCTTCTTGACATACACCATGAGGGACTCTCGATCGGATCTTTTGATAATGTCCATGTACCATTGATGCAATTCATACATTCTCGTTGGGAGCTTCTTGACATCTTCTGGCTCGACCAAAGGTTGGCCCCGAACATATTTCCCTTTTATTTCCTCCTCTGTAATCACAGGCATGTCCTCGATCTCGAGGAGTTGTCCAACAGTGATCTTGAGTTCTTCAGCCTGCATTATATGCTCCTGGGTTATTACCACATCGCCCACCTCGGGAACGTAAACTGTTTGGCCACAATAATATTGGGCGCGCGTACTGTCACGTGTTGTTGGCGGCACAACAAGCGGGGGGATCAATTGCGCCGCCTGTTCTCCCAGCTGGGCAACGGTTTTCCCGCATATTTCGACAACTGCTTGTTGTTTGCTCGAGCTCGAGCTTGCCTCCTTCTGTAGACGTTGTCGATGTAACTTCCTGATGTGGCACTCATAGTCTGTGTCAACAGGCTTAGGAGCTGGTGGTTGAGCCATACGAATGAAGTGGTCAACTACTTCCACAGGCACTTTCTCCCTGAAGGAAATATGCCCTAGAGGCAATAATAAAGTTATTATTTATTTCCTTATATCATGATAAATGTTTATTATTCATGCTAGAATTGTATTAACCGGAAACATAATACATGTGTGAATACATAGACAAACAAGAGTGTCACTAGTATGCCTCTACTTGACTAGCTCGTTAATCAAAGATGGTTATGTTTCCTAACCATAGACAAAAGATTTGTTATTTGATTAACGAGATCACATCATTAGTTGAATGATCTGATTGACATGACCCATTCCATTAGCTTAGCACCCGGTCGTTTAGTATGTTGCTATTGCTTTCTTCATGACTTATACATGTTCCTATAACTATGAGATTATGCAACTCCCGTTTGCCGGAGGAACACTTTGGGTGCTACCAAACATCACAACGTAACTGGGTGATTATAAAGGAGCATTACAGGTGTCTCCAAAGGTAGATGTTGGGTTGGCGTATTTCGAGATTAGGATTTGTCACTCCGATTGTCGGAGAGGTATCTCTGGGTCCTCTCGGTAATACACATCACATAAGCCTTGCAAGCATTGCAACTAAGATGTTAGTTGTGAGATGATGTATTATGGAACGAGTAAAGAGACTTGCCGGTAACGAGATTGAACTAGGTATTGGATACCGACGATCGAATCTCGGGCAAGTAACATACCGGTGACAAAGGGAACAACGTATGTTGTTATGCGGTCTGACCGATAAAGATCTTCATAGAATATGTAGGAGCCAATATGGGCATCCAGGTCCCGCTATTGGTTATTGACCGGAGATGTGTCTCGATCATGTCTACATTGTTCTCGAACCGTAGGGTCCGCACGCTTAACGTTACGATGACAGTTATTATGAGTTTATGCATTTTGATGTACCGAAGGTTGTTCGGAGTCCCGGATGTGATCACGGACATGACGAGGAGTCTCGAAATGGTTGAGACATAAAGATTGATATATTGGAAGCCTATGTTTGGATATCGGAAGTGTTCCGGGTGAAATCGGGATTTTACC
>NW_021207121.1:0-1294 GCF_002162155.2 Triticum dicoccoides
CCTGCTGGCTGGGCCGGCCAGCTGGCTGGGCCGCACAGTGGAGGAGCCCAGGTAAGCTCCTCCTGTTATTTATTTTCTGTTTTCTAATTTCTGACATTTGTTTTGATTTAAATAAAATATTAAATCATTTATTTACCTTATGCCAATTTTTGCAGGAGCTAGATATATTATTCCAGAGCTCCTTTATAATTGGCATAATATTTGGACATATATTAATATATATAATTAATATATCTCCAATGCAAATATTTATGCATTAATTCCAAATGCCCAAAATAAATACCTATGAGCTCTTAAAAATATTGGTTTGATTTTTATCTCTGTCCAATATTTTCTGAGAGCAACATGAGCATTTTCTTGGACCCTTTTGGAGAAATTTTTATTTGGATCATTTCAAAAATGATTCTGAGGGTTTCACAGATCCCCATTTCAAATTAAATGGAAAATTTAAACATGATGCACACACTCTGATGCATGACTAGCTAGGGTGTGACAACTCACCCCCACTCAAAAGAATCTCGTCCCGAGATTTGGGTTCCTCCGGGAAGAAGGCGGGATACTCAAGTCGAAGACGATCCTCCCTTTCCCAAGTTGCTTCATCCTCAGAATGGTGCGACCATTGAACTTTGAGAAACTTGATATTATGACGTCGGGTGGTACGTTCGGCCTGATCGAGGATACGAATGGGGTACTCTCGATATGTAAGATTATCTTGGAGATCAAGCGTTTCGTGGTCCACTTCATGGATAGGATCCGAGAAGCAACGCCTGAGTTGGGAAACGTGGAAGACATCGTGGACTCTGGAGAGGTGCGGAGGTAGTTCTAACTGGTAGGCAACTTCTCCTTGTTTGGCGAGAATGCGAAAAGGTCCAATGTAACGAGGAGCCAATTTGCCTTTGATACCGAAACGATGGGTTCCCTTCAGAGGGGTGACCCGAAGATAAGCCTTCTCGTCAACCTCGAAAGTCATAGCCTTATGTTTTCGGTCATATTGACTCTTTTGACGAGATTGGGCTGTTTTCAACTTTTCACGAACGATACGAACTTGTTCTTCTGCTTCCTGAATCATATCTGGGCCAAAGAATTGTCTTTCCCCGGTCTCTGACCAGTTAAGGGGTGTTCGACACCGTCGTCCATAGAGAACTTCAAAAGGGGCTTTACCCAAGCTAGATTGATAGCTGTTGTTGTAAGCGAATTCGGCAAATGGAAGGCACTTCTCCCAGTCCATTCCGAATGAGATAACAGAGGCTCGAAGCATGTCTTCTAGAATTTGGTTGACGCGTTCCACTTGACC
>NW_021207122.1:0-1776 GCF_002162155.2 Triticum dicoccoides
GTGAACATCTTCATGTTGATCGTATCTTCTATATGACTCATGCTCGACCTTTCGGTCTTCTGTGTTCCGAGGCCATGTCTGTACATGCTAGGCTCGTCAAGTCAACCTAAGTGTTTGCATGTGTAAATCTGTCTTACACCCGTTGTATGTGAACGTCTGAATAAAACACCCGATCATCACGTGGTGTTTTGAAACAGCGAACTGTCGCAACGGTGCACAGTTAGGGGGAACACTTCTTGAATTTTATTGTGAGGGATCATCTTATTTACTACCGTCGTTCTAAGTAAACAAGATGCAAAACATGATAAACATCACATGCAATCAAATAATAAACGTGACATGATATGGCCATTTTCACATAGCTCCTTTGATCTCCATCTTGGGGCTCCGTGATCATCTTGTCACCGGCTTGACACCATGATCTCCATCATCATGATCTCCATCATAGTGTCTCCATGAAGTTGCTCGCCAACTATTACTTCTACTACTATGGCTAACGCGTTTAGCAATAAAGTAAAGTAATTTACATGGCGTTTCTCGATGACACGCAGGTCATTAAAAGAATAAAGACAACTCCTATGGCTCCTGCCGGTTGTCATACTCATCGACATGCAAGTCGTGAATCCTATTACAATAGCATGAACATCTCATACATCACATATAGATCATTCATCATTCATCACAACTTTGGCCATATCATATCACAAACCACTTGCTGCAAAAACAAGTTAGACGTCCTCTAATTGTTGTTGCAAGTTTTTTACGTGGCTGAATTAGGGTTCTAGCAAGAACGTTTTCTTACCTACGTTAAAGCCACAATGTGATTTGTCAACTTCTATTTACCCTTCATAAGGACCCTGTTCATCGATTCCGCTCCAACTAAAGTAGGAGAGACAGACACCCGCCAGCCACCTTATGCAACTAGTGCATGTTAGTCGGTGGAACCGGTCTCACGTAAGCGTACGTGTAAGGTTGGTCCGGGACGCTTCATCCCACAATACCGCTGAAGCAAGAAAGGACTAGTAACGGCAAGAAAGTTGACAAATCTACGCCCACAACAAATTGTGTTCTACTCGCGCAAGAAGAACTACGCATAGACCTAGCTCATGATGCCACTGTTGGGGAACGTTGCAGAAAACAAAAATTTTCCTACTCGTTTCACCAAGATCATCTAGGAGTTCATCTAGCAACGAGTGATCAGATGCATCTACATACCTTTGTAGATCGCGAGCGGAAGCGTTCAAAGAACGGGGATGATGTAGTCGAACACGACGTGATTCGAATCACCGGAGATCCTAGCACCGAACGGACGGCACCTCCGCGTTCAACACACGTACGGAACAACCACGTCTCCTCCTTCTTGATCCAGCAAGGGAGGGAGGAGAGGTTGAGGGAGATGGCACCAGCAGCAGCACGACGGCGTGGTGTTGATGGAGCTGCAGTACTCCAGCAGAGCTTCGCTAAGCACTATGGAGGTTGAGGAGGTGTTGGGGAGGGAGAAGGAGGCAACCAAAGGCCAAGGACTCAAAGTATGAAGTCCCTCCTCTCCCCCACTATATATAGGGGTGCCAAGGGGGGGTGGCCGGCCCTAGGAGATCCAATCTCCTAGGGGTGCGGCGGCCTAGGGGGGTTTCCCTCCCCCCCAAGGCACCTAGGAGGTGCCTTCCACTAGTAGGACTCCTCCCCCTTGGAAACCCTAGGCGCATGGGCCTTGTGGGGCTGGTGCCCTTGGCCCAAGCAGGCCAAGGCGCACCCCCTACAGCCCATGTGGCCCCC
>NW_021207123.1:0-1122 GCF_002162155.2 Triticum dicoccoides
GTTCAGTGCGGCATGCTTTACAGCCTAGAGCCGGGGCTCCAAAAGCGTTTTGAGAGACATGGAGCATATGAGATGTTCGAAGAGCTGAAAATGGTTTTCCAAGCTCATGCCCGGGTCGAGAGATATGAAGTCTCCGACAAATTCTTCAGCTGTAAGATGGAGGAAAACAGTTCTGTCAGTGAGCACATACTCACTATGTCTGGGTTGCATAACCGCTTGACTCAGCTGGGAGTTAATCTCCCGGATGATGCGGTCATTGACAGAATCCTCCAGTCGCTTCCACCAAGCTACAAGAGCTTTGTGATGAACTTCAATATGCAGGGGATGGAAAAGACCATTCCTGAAGTATTTGCTATGCTGAAATCAGCAGAGGTAGAAGTCAGGAAAGAACATCAAGTGTTGATGGTCAATAAAACCACTAAGTTCAAGAAAGGCAAGGGTGAAAAGAACTTCAAGAAGGACGGCAAGGGGGTTGCCGCGCCCGGCAAGCAAGCTACCGGGAAGAAGCCAAAGAATGGACCCAAGCCCGAGACTGAGTGCTTTTATTGCAAGGGAAGCGGTCACTGGAAGCGGAACTGCCCTAAGTACTTAGCGGATAAGAAGGCCGGCAAAACCAAAGGTATATGTGATATACATGTAATTGATGTGTACCTTACTAGTGCCCGTAGTGGCTCCTGGGTATTTGATACCGGTGCAGTTGCTCACATTTGTAACTCAAAGCAGGGGCTGCGGAATAAGCGGAAACTGGCAAAGGACGAGGTGACGATGCGCGTCGGGAATGGTTCCAAGGTCATTGTGATCGCCGTCGGCACGCTACCTCTGCATCTCCCTTCGGGATTAGTTTTAAACCTTAATAATTGTTATTTAGTGCCAGCTTTGAGCATGAACATTGTATCGGGATCTCGTTTAATTCGAGATGGCTACTCTTTTAAATCTGAGAATAATGGTTGTTCCATTTTTATGAGAGATATGTTTTATGGTCATGCTCCTATGGTGAATGGTTTATTCTTTATGAATCTCGAACGTGATGCTACACATGTTCATAATGTGAGTACCAAAAGAAGTAAAGTTGATAATGATAGTCCCACATACTTGTGGCACTGCCGCCTTGGTCACATAGGT
>NW_021207124.1:0-855 GCF_002162155.2 Triticum dicoccoides
GTCAGAATCGACAAAAACCGTGAGTGTTAATAATCGACACGTAACGCAACCCAGGGTTCGTTAATTGTGGAAATCACTCGGGACCCCAAAACAGTGAGTAATATTCCACGAAAAAGGCCAGAATTGGCCAAAACTGCGAGTGTTGATGACCGACACGCAAGCGCACCTTGGGGCTTAACAACTATGAAAATCGCTTCGGGACCCCAAAACGGTGAGTAATAATCCATGAAATGGGTCAGAATTGGGCAATACTGTGAGTGCCGATGATGGACATGTAAACACACCCCGAGGATTGTCAATCGGGGAAATCGCTTTGGGACCCCAAATGCTGAGTAATAGTGCACGAAATGGACCAGAATCGGCCAAAATTGTGAGTGTTGATTACCGACACGTAAACGCACCCCCGGGTTCGCTAAGCGTGGAAATCACTTCGGGACTCGAAAATGGTGAGTAATAGTCCAACAGACGGACCAGAATTGGCCAAATTTGTGAGTGTTCACGATCAACATGTAAACGCGCCCCGGGGTTCGACAACCATGTAAATCGCTTCGAGACCCCAAAATTGAGTAATAGTCCATGAAACGGGTCAGAATCGAGAAAAACCGCGAGTGTTGATGACCGACACGTAAGCGCACCTTGGTGTTCGACAACCATGGAAATCGCTTTGGGACCCCAAAACGGTGAGTAATAGTCCACGAAACGGGTAAGAATCAGCCAAAACTACGAGTGTTGGCACCCCGGGGTTTGACAACCATGGAAATCGCTTCGGGACCCCAATATTGAATAATAGTCCATGGAACGGGTCAGAATCAACAAAAACAGCGAGTGTTGATGACCGACACGTAAACGCACCCT
>NW_021207125.1:0-1010 GCF_002162155.2 Triticum dicoccoides
CTTGTTTCAGTAGAACTAGGGCAGGTGTGTTGTATCCTCATCTTCTTAATTACAAAAGTGTTTTCCCCTTTTATAACAGCTGCCACAATGCAGAACTTACAATGTTCATTCTTGCAATGCACAATGATCCTCTGATCTGAGTTCCTGTGATACTTGAAGTCTCTGCACTGAGTGATGTGCAAGCTCAACAGAGCATCTCTGAATTGATGTTGATCTTTGAAGCACATATGCAGTTTTAGTTGTTGGTGTGGTTGTTCCAAATCCTCATTGTACCATACTCTAGCTGGCCTCTTCTTTGCCCTACTCTTCCTTTTTTGAGGTAGCACAAATGCTAGTGGCTCAAACCCATCATCTTCACTGTCCTTCAATAAACTATCATCTTCTTCATCTGATGATGGTTTCCAATCAGGTTGCACTTCTTCTAAAACACTGGAATGTGACCTTGTTGTTGGTCCCCTCCTTACTTGCAACTTCTGTTTCTTCTTTGCTGGCACATATATTTTTTCCTCCTCTTCTGGAACAATAGGGTCATCATCCTCCAACTCAAATAATTCCTCTACCTCTGTGTCATCCTCATAATGCACTTGTTCTTCATCCTCTAATTCTTCTTCTGATTCTTCATCCTCTGTTTCTTCCTCATGTTGCTCTTGTACTTCTTCCTCTCTCTGTCTATTTCCCTCTTCCATCTCCATGTCTTCAGCATCATGCATTTCCTCATTATAGTTAGGCCTTAAATCCCCCATGTCACTATCATACTGCCCTTCAGATCCTTCAGATGAACATGCATAACTGCCATCATAGCCAACTTGTTCTTCTTCCACAACTTCTTTTAACTTGGGATTTAGAACACTCCTGCTCTCTTGTGTTAAAACAGCAGGGCCTACAGCTGCAATATAACTGCTACTCTGACCTTCATAAGCAACACCTTGCTGATCAACAGCATAAACAGGAGGATCGGCAAGATAAAAAACAACAGGCTCAGAATATTCAGTTATATCTAAATTTTGCTT
>NW_021207126.1:0-897 GCF_002162155.2 Triticum dicoccoides
ATTTCAATGCGAAAACAAATGCGATCATAATCGCAACCAAGGTAACAACTGATCCAACGGCATAATGATATCAAGCCTCGGTATGAATGGCATATTTTCTAATCTTTCTCATCTTCAAGCGCATTGCATCCATCTTGATCTTGTGATCATCGACGACATCCGCAACATGCAACTCCAATATCATCTTCTCCTCCTTAAGTTTTTTTATTTTTTCCTTCAAGAAATTGTTTTCTTCTTCAACTAAATTTAACCTCTCGACAATAGGGTCGGTTGAAATTTCCGGTTCAACAACCTCCTAGATAAATAAAATCTATGTCACGTTGGTCGGCATAATTTTCATAAACAATAAATGAACCAATAGTTATGAAAAGATAATATATACCACATCCGAATCATAGACAGGACGAGGGCCGACGGGGGCGGATACCAAAACCATCGGCGCACTATATAAGATGCAATAATAAAACTAAGAAAATAATACAAGTATCTATCTAAACAAACAAGTAATTATATTTTTCCTTTTAGAAAGAAGATAAGAACAAGAGGCTCACCACGGTGGTGCCGGCGATGAGATCGGCGCGGGTGATCGACGGCGGTGAAGACGGGGACGGGGCGTGACGGACCGCTAAACCTAGATAAATATTGAGGAAAATGGAGCTTGGCGGTCGAGCTTGGAGAGGAGAAACCTTAAGTAGTGTGGCTCGGGCATTCCATCGAACACCTTGTGTGCATAGGAGGTGAGCTAGAGCACCACCAAGCCCTCTCCCCCTCGGCCAGAAAAAACAGAGCAGTGTGCTCTGCTCTTGCGCGAGGGGCTATATATAGGCAGCACCATTGGTCCCGGTTGGTGGCATGAACCGGGACTAAAGGTAACCCTTTTGGTCCCGGTTCATGCCA
>NW_021207127.1:0-749 GCF_002162155.2 Triticum dicoccoides
AGTGTTGATGACCGACACGTAAACGCACCCCAGGGTTTGTTAATCGTGGAAATCACTCCGGGACCCCAAAACAGTGAGTAATAGTCCGTGAAACGGGCCAAAATTGTGATTGTTGATGACCGACACATCAGCGCACCTTGGGGTTCAATAACTATGGAAATCACTTCGGGACCCCAAAACGTTCAGTAATAGTCCACGAAACGGGTCAGACTCGGCCAAAACTGCGAGTGTTTATGACCGACACGTAAACACATCCCAGGGTTCGTTAATCATGGAAATCACTCTAGGACCACAAAACAGTGAGTAATAGTCCGTGAAACGGACCAGAATCAGCCAAAATTGTGATTTTGGATGACCAACACATAAACACATCCCAGGGTTCGTTAATCGTGGAAATCACTCCAAAACCTCAAAACAGTGAGTGATAGTCCATGAAACGGGCCAGAATCGTCAAAAACTGTGAGTGTTGATGACTGACACATAAACACATCCCGGCGTTCGTTAATCATGGAAATCACTCTGGGACCCAGAAACAGTGAGTAATAGTCCCTGAAACGGGCCAGAATCGGCCAAAATTGTGATTGTTGATGACCGACACATAAACGCACCCCAGGGTTCGTTAATCATGGAAATCACTCCGGGACCCCAAAACAGTGAGTAATAGTCCATGAAACGGGCCAGAATTGGCCAACACTGTGAGTGTTGATGACTGACACGTAAACGCACCCTAGGGTTCGTTAATCGTCGAA
>NW_021207128.1:0-1546 GCF_002162155.2 Triticum dicoccoides
CAAGCCAAGCCCCTCCGGAAGCCCTGCATCGCCGCCCACGTCGCCGTTCCCCTCCTCGGCCACCGGAGATCGTCGCCGTCGATTCGAGAGCTACCGGACGTCCCCGAGCCCGCTAACCCTCCCTGCAGCTCCGCGGTGAGCCGCTGAACCGATTCCCCCTTGCCCCGTCGTCCCTAGCATCCTGTAGTTGCCGTCCCCTTGAGCTCCGAAGCTCGCCGCCGCCGTGCCTCGTCGCCGCCGTGGCTGGAGCCGTTGTAGCTCGAAGCCGAGCACACCATCGTGCTCCACACCTCTCCAGGAGCACGTAGCACGCACCAACGCCTCCCCTAGCGCCCTGCATCGCCTAACCCGCCGTTGGCCGAACTCCGGCCGCCGCTCACGAGCTCGCCGTCGTCGGTACCGGCCACCCAAAGCACGGCCACCACCACCGTTCGACGCGCGGGAGCAAGGGCTCTCCAACGAGCCCAAGCACGGCCTCGCCCGTGCCCTGTAGCGCGTTTCCGTATCGCGCCGCCGTCTCGGGCCTCGCCGGCGTCATGTCGCCGGTGGGTTTGACCCACCTTGACCACGGCAGGACCCCCCTGTGTCCCTGACAGGTGGGCCCAGCCCTGTTAGCCAATTAAGATTAGCACTAACCGAATTAGTTAAACTAACTACCCCCCCTGACACTGACCAGTGGGCCCCAGTGCCACTAATTCCTAATTAGGATTAAATTAACCCTGTTAAACCCCCCTGTCACTGACGTGTGGACCCCACACGTCAGGTTTGACCTCAGCCAGCCGCAGTTGACCACTGACGTCATGCTGACGTCATGCTGGCGCAATATATATATTTCTGGATTAATTTAAATCAGGAAATTCCAGAATATTATTTAAACTTCAAAAATTCATAACTTTTATTCTGTAACTCCAAATCAGACAAGTTATATATGAAAAATGATCAGAAAAATCCAATCTATCCATCTGTACTATTTTCATGCATGATGAAACAAGTTAAATTGATGTTTTAAGCAGATTAAGGAAAAGCACTTTAAAAGGCCATGTTTGAGTTTGAAATTTGAATCTTTGATTCAAATTTGTTCAAACCCTTCTGGTTTTACTTGCATTAGCCCAACACACTCATATTGCCATGTTTCATGCATGCATCATATTGTTGCACATTGTTTGGTGATGGTTGTGTATCGGTGTCCTTTACGACAGGTTCTGCCTCCGAGGAGTACCGTGATTACCCTAACGAAGAACCGTATCAGTGCATCGAACCATCAGGCAAGCAACCAACCATTTGATCATATCGATACAATCCCATGTTCTCGCTCCTGCTCTCTTTTACTGCATTAAGACAACGCGTTTCAAACTGCTGTGTGCTACGGTAGTTGAACCCATTTCCTCTGCATGACCTGTCATTGCCACAGTAACTAGATGAAACCCACTAGCATGTGTAGGAGTTGATTGAGCCATATGCATGTGTTGTTCCTACCTTGCTATGCCTGCTATGCTTAGAGTCGTGTCAGGTCTGGTTCATCTGGGTGATGGGCTAGAGTGAAATG
>NW_021207129.1:0-5624 GCF_002162155.2 Triticum dicoccoides
TTCCTTAACGGTTATCTTAAGGAAGAACTGTATATGATGCAGCCGGAAGGTTTTGTCGATCCTAAGAATGCTGACAAGGTGTGCAAGCTCCAACGCTCGATTTATGGGCTGGTGCAAGCATCTCGGAGTTGGAACATTCGCTTTGATGAGATGATCAAAGCGTTTGGGTTTATGCAGACTTATGGAGAAGCCTGCGTTTACAAGAAAGTGAGTGGGAGCTCTGTAGCATTTCTCATATTATATGTAGATGACATACTTTTGATGGGAAATGATATAGAACTTTTGGACAGCATTAAGGCCTACTTGAATAAGAGTTTTTCAATGAAGGACCTTGGAGAAGCTGCTTATATATTAGGCATCAAGATCTATAGAGATAGATCAAGACGCCTCATAGGTCTTTCACAAAGCACATACCTTGATAAGATATTGAAGAAGTTCAATATGGATCAGTCTAAGAAGGGCTTCTTGCCTGTGTTGCAAGGTGTGAAATTGAGCTCAGCTCAATGTCCGACCACGGCAGAAGATATAGAAGAGATGAGTGTCATCCCCTATGCCTCAGCCATAGGTTCTATTACGTATGCCATGCTGTGTACCAGACCTGATGTAAACCTTGTCGTAAGTTTGGTAGGTAGGTACCAAAGTAATCCCGGCAAGGAACACTGGACAGCGGTCAAGAATATCCTGAAGTACCTAAAAAGGACTAAGGAAATGTTTCTCGTTTATGGAGGTGACGAAGAGCTCGTCGTAAAGGGTTACGTCGACGCTAGCTTCGACATAGATCTGGATGACTCTAAGTCACAAACCGGATACGTGTATATTTTGAATGGTGGGGCAGTAAGCTGGTGCAGTTGCAAGCAAAGCGTTGTGGCGGGATCTACATGTGAAGCGGAGTACATGGCAGCCTCGGAGGCAGCACACGAAGCAGTCTGGGTGAAGGAGTTCATTACCGACCTAGGAGTCATACCCAATGCGTCGGCCCGATGACTCTCTTCTGTGACAACACTGGAGCTATTGCCCTTGCCAAGGAGCCCAGGTTTCACAGGAAGACCAGGCATATCAAGCGTCGATTCAACTCCATTCGTGAAAGTGTTCAAAATGGAGACATAGAGATTTGTAAAGTACATATGGACCTGAATGTAGCAGATCCGTTGACTAAACCTCTCCCTAGAGCAAAACATGATCAACACCAGAATTCCATGGGTGTTCGATTCATCACAATGTAACTAGATTATTGAATCTAGTGCAAGTGGGAGACTGTTGGAAATATGCCCTGGAGGCAATAATAAAAGGATTATTATTATATTTCCTTGTTCATGATAATTGTCTATTATTCATGCTATAATTTTATTATCCGGAAATCGTAATACATGTGTGAATACATAGACCACAATGTGTCCCTAGTGAGCCTCTAGTTGACTAGCTCGTTGATCAACAAATAGTCATGGTTTCCTGGCTATGGACATGGGGATGTCATTGATAACAGGATCACATCATTAGGAGAATGATGTGATGGACAAGACCCAATCGTAAACATAGCACAAGATCGTATAGTTCGTTTGCTAGAGTTTTTCCAATGTCAAGTATCTTTTCCTTAGACCATGAGATCGTGTAACTCCCGGATACCGTAGGAGTGCTTTGGGTGTACCAAACGTCACAACGTAACTGGGTGACTATAAAGGTATACTGCGGGTATCTTCGAAAGTGTCTGTTGGGTTGACACGGATCAAGACTGGGATTTGTCACTCCGTATGACGGAGAGGTATCTCTGGGCCCACTCGGTAATGCATCATCACAATGAGCTCAAAGTGACCAAGTGTCTGGTCACGGGATCATGCATTACGGTACGAGTAAAGTGACTTGCCGGTAACGAGATTGAACGAGGTATTGGGATACCGACGATCGAATCTCAGGCAAGTAACGTACCGATTGACAAAGGGAATTGTATACGGGGTTGCGTGAATCCTCGACATCGTGGTTCATCCGATGAGATCATCGAGGAGCATGTGGGAGCCAACATGGGTATCCAGATCCCGCTGTTGGTTATTGACCGGAGAGCCATCTCGGTCATGTCTACATGTCTCCCGAACCCGTAGGGTCTACACACTTAAGGTTCGGTGACGCTAGGGTTGTAGAGATATGAATGTGCAGTAACCCGAAAGTTGTTCGGAGTCCCGGATGAGATCCTGGATGTCACGAGGAGTTCCGGAATGGTCCGGAGGTGAAGAATTATATATAGGAAGTGCAGTTTCGGCCACCGGGAGAGTTTCGGGGGTCACCGGTATTGTACCGGGACCACCGGAAGGGTCCCGGGGGTCCACAGGGTGGGGTCACCCATCCCGGAGGGCCCCATGGGCCAAAGTAGGGAGGGGAACCAGCCCATAGTGGGCTGGTGCGTCCCCCTTGGCCCACCCCATGCGCCTAGGGTTGGGAACCCTAGGGTGGGGGGGCGCCCCACCTGGCTTGGGGGGCACTCCACCCCTTCGCCGCCGCCCCCTAGGAGATCCCATCTCCTAGGGATCTCCTAGGGCCGGCGCACCCCCTAGGGGGCCTATATAAAGGGGGGGAGGGAGGGGGCAGCTGCACCTTTGAGTCTTGGCGCCTCCCTCTCCCCTGCAACACCTCTCCCTCTCGTAGTAGAACAGCGAAGCCCTGCTGCGGTGACCCCTGCATCCACCACCACGCCGTCGTGCTGCTGGATCTTCATCAACCTCTCCTTCCCCCTTGCTGGATCAAGAAGGAGGAGACTTCACGCTGACCGTACGTGTGTTGAACACGGAGGTGCCGTCCGTTCGGCGCTAGGATCTCCGGTGATTTGGATCACGTCGAGTACGACTTCCTCATCCCCGTTCTTTGAACGCTTCCGCACATGATCTACAAAGGTATGTAGATGCAATCCGATCACTCGTTGCTAGATGAACTCATAGATGGATCTTGGTGAAACCGTAGAGAATTTTTATTTTTCTGCAACGTTCCCCAACAATATCATGATAAATGTTTATTATTCATGCTAGAATTGTATTAACCGAAACATAATACATGTGTGAATACATAGACAAACAAAGTGTCACTAGTATGCCTTTACTTGACTAGCTCGTTGAATCAATGATGGTTATGTTTCCTAACCATAAACATGAGTTATCATTTGATTAACGGGATCACATCATTAGAGAATGATGTGATTGACTTGACCCATCCGTTAGCTTAGCACGATGATCATTTAGTTTGTTGCTATTGCTTTCTCCATAACTTATACATGTTCCTATGATTATGAGATCATGCAACTCCCGAATACCGGAGGAACACTTAATATGCTATCAAACGTCACAACGTAATTGGGTGACTATAAAGATGCTCTACAGGTGTCTCCGATGGTGTTTGTTGAGTTGGCATAGATCGAGATTAGGATTTGCCACTCCGAGTATCGGAGAGGTATCTCTGGGCCCTCTCGGTAAAGCACATCACTATAAGCCTTGCAGGCAATGTGACTAATGAGTTAGTTGCGGGATGATGCATTACGGAACGAGTAAAGAGACTTGCCGGTAACGAGATTGAACTAGGTATTGAGATACCGATGATCGAATCTCGGGCAAGTAACATACCGATGACAAAGGGAACAACGTATTTCGTTATGCGGTTTGACCGATAAAGATCTTCGTAGAATATGTGGGAGCCAATATGAACATCCAGGTTCTACTATTGGTTATTGACCGGAGACGTGTCTCGGTCATGTCTACATAGTTGTCGAACCCGTAGGGTCCGCACGCTTAACGTTCGGTGATGATCGGTATTATGAGTTTATGTGTTTTGATGTACCAAAGGTATTTTTGAGTCGCGAATATGATCACGGACATGACGAGGAGTCTCGAAATGGTCGAAACATAAAGATCGATATATTGGACGGCTATATTTGGACATCGGAAGTGTTCCAGATGATTTCGGAAAAAACCGGAATGCCGAAGGGTTACCGGAACCCCCTGAAGGAAAGTTGGGCCTTCATGGGCCATAGAGAAGAGGGGAGGCAGCCCACAACGGGCAACCGCGCCCCCTCCCTATAGGGAGTCCGAATTGGACTAGGGAGGGGGGCGCCCCCCCCCCCCTTTCCTTCTCCTCTCTCCTCCTTCCTTCCCCGTCCCCTCCTAGTAGGACTAGGAAAGGAGGAATCCTACTCCTACTAGGAGGAGGATTCCTCCTCCCTTGGCGCGCCACTAGGGCCGGCCGGACTCCCCCCTTGCTCCTTTATATACGGGGTAGGGGGCACCCAAGGACACACAAGTTGATTGTTTTCAGTCGTGTGTGGTGCCCCCCCTCCACCATAATCCACCTCACTCATATCGTTGTAGTGCTTAGGCGAAGCCCTACGCCGGTAGCTTCATCATCACTGTCATCATGTCATCGTGCTGACGAAACTCTCCCTCGACAGTCAGCTGGATCGAGAGTTCATGGGACATCACCGAGCCGAACGTGTGCAGATCGCGGAGGTGCCGTACTTTCGGTACTAGGATCGGTCGGATCGTGAAGACGTACGACTACATCAACTGCGTTGTCATAACGCTTCCGCTTAGACAACACTCTTCTCTCTCGTTGATATGCATCACCATGATCTTGCGTGTGCGTAATTTTTTTTTGAAATTACTGTGTTCCCCAACATGAGATGCCCTAGCTGCGCGGTCCATGTGCCCGACTAAGATCATGGCTCAGATCCCTTTGTCGATTGTGTTGGTCCCGAGGACGAGAGTCTTGGAGAATTTGGAAAACGCGAGAACTGGAGCCTTAACGAGCGCCTTCTTCAAGGCATGGAAGGAGGCCTCAGATTCAGAGGTGCACATGTATATAGTGTGTTCTTTGAGGAGATCCATCAACGGCCTACCAGGGGCGGATCCAGCATGGGGCAAGGGTGTACAGATGTACACCCAAAATTAATCTCTTCCAAGTTTCAACTCCGAAATTTCATTCCTTAATTTGATTCATTGTGAAATCCCAACTGAATGTGTAGTTTCTATTCGATTCAGCGAGAAATAGCTATAGATGTCACTGAAAGGAGTTAGGATATGTTGATCTATTAGCAGAAAAATAACAAATGAATGGTATTTGAATTGTAGGCAGTAGAGCATTCAAACCTCAAGAGGAAGAAAATTGATTTGAAAACATTATGGAGTAGAGCTGGGAAGAAATCTATGGCATGTATTCAAGTTGAGCAGCAAGTGCAGGTGTAGAACAGTTCCTCATCCAATCAACTTCATCGCACTATGATCTCCCCTTCAGTTCAGAATCCGCAACGGCTACAAATTTTTAGTGCTATGAACACAAGTCCAATTGTAGAACCTGACATTGAGCCGTGAACCAATTGGCTCCTCTGTTAGGGTGAATTTTTTTTGAACACCCATTGTTAAATTCCTGGATCCGCCACTGCGGCCTATTAATGATGCCATATCCCAGTTTCAGTAGTAACCGGCAACTGATTATAAAAGGAAATTATTTTGTGCAGCCTTTTATAAAAGGAAAATGTTTTGTATGGCTTTTTACCATCTTTTCCTTGTATTTTTTTTATAAAGAACAACTGCATGCCCTGCAAAAAATGAAAGAAGGTATCCCATATGCATGTGTGCCATTGACAAGTCTTTTGA
>NW_021207130.1:0-1489 GCF_002162155.2 Triticum dicoccoides
CTATGTGGTATCTGTCGTGCTCCTTTCATTATGCATGTTTCATCATGAATGACTCTTGTCTATGCAAATTTCTCAATACTGAACTACCCCTGTTATATATTAGCAGGATGGTTAGACCAGCTGGTCGTGGTCGTGGTGGCAACTTCCCACCACCGCCTGAGTACATGGCTGGTATGATCCAACAGCTTGAGATGAATCGCCAGTTCATGGAAAACATGATGGCTCAGTTTCCTCGCCCCAATATGAACCAGCATCCAAACACAACCACTCTGCAGGATTTCATACGCCTCAACCCAAGTGTGTACCGCAGCTCAACCCAGCCGCTTGATGCTGATGACTGGCTCCGTGACATCACCTATGAGATGGAGTCTGCTGATGTAGCCCCTGCCAGCTATGTCACTTTTGCTTCATTCTTTCTAAAGGGACCCGCAGCGCAATGGTGGGACAGCCACAGGCGTACTCTGCCAGTTGGGACAATCATCTCCTGGCCATACTTTCAGGCTGCCTTCCGTGCCCGCTTCATTCCTCAGGGAATCATGGACAGGAAGAAGCGTGAGTTCCGCAACCTCACACAGGGCAACAAAACTGTGGAAGCTTATCAGCGGGAGTTTCTAGACTTATCCCGCTATGCTGAAGAAGACATTGCAACTGATGCTCGCAGACAGGAGAAGTTCCGTGAAGGCCTTCAAGCTGACATCAAGCTCGCACTTCTAGTGCATGACTTTGCCGATTTCGCCACCTTGGTGAACAAGGCCATCAATGTCGAGACTGGTCTGCAAGAACACCAGAGCTCTCAAAGGCGCAACCGTGATACGGGCTCATCTTCGGGCCCGCCCTCGCAGAAGCGTAAGATATGGATCCCGAACAGCATGTACCGTCCAACTGCACCTGCCCCAAGGCAGTCTTATGCTGCACCTCGTCTGCCGGCTGCTCCAACTAGGCAGCCGAGGCTTCCAGCTCCACCACCCCAAGCTCCTGTTCCTACCCCCGAGAATGGGTTATGCTTCAGGTGCGGACAACCAGGGCACCGTGCTAGGGAATGCAACCAGAAACAGAATCAACTGGCCCTTCCAGCAACTGGCCGTGGGAACAACCAGGCCCGCAACAACAATGCCAAGTCTTATGGCCGTGTTCATGCCAACCACATTGATCTGAATGAAGCTCAAGACCAGCCTGCTACTGTGATGGGTACACTCCTCGTAAATTCAGTACCAGCATCTGTTTTATTTGATACAGGAGCATCGCATTCATTCATGTCAGAAGATTTTGCATTCATGCATGGCATTAAAAGTGAAGACATGAACGCTTCTCTATTAGTGCACACCCCTGCGGGCCAATGTCGAACCTCCATGATTTGCAACGACGTCCCTGTAGAAATCGAAGGACTGGAATTCCTTGTCTCTCCCATCGTACTGAAGTCCTGTAGCATTGATCTCATTCTGGGAATGAATTGGTTAAAGGCGCATACTGCTTCTATCGTTTGCGCCAC
>NW_021207131.1:0-949 GCF_002162155.2 Triticum dicoccoides
TGTGGGGGTGCTCGCAGAAGACGCATTTTCGCACTTAACCCAACGTCTTGGTCCTACAACGGAGGTGATAGCGCAGCGGGCAGGCAACCGGACTATAATGCTTTAACACTTTCACTTAGCCATAGGAGTTTGACAATGAGACTCTTTAGGTAGCTCCTTGGTGGCAACTGCGCTCGTCCGAATTCGGGGCGTGTATGTGCCTGACCGGGAAGCGGCCCTTCGTTAAAGCGGAGGAATCCGATAGATTCCGATAGGTCATCGAGTGGCTGACCAGTCTCATGCTACATCATGACAGTCAGTTTTCGGCTTTCTCTACTAAGGTGCTCGCCCGACCGAACCGGGGGCACAATCGCAGTAGTTCTCCTGGTGCTACCTTAGCCGATAGAGCGGAACGTAAGGTAGCCGAACTCAGGAGCCGGGCAACCCAACATTTGACCAAAGATATGATTCGAAGCTGATGCATATAATGCCAAAACTCGCGACGCCGAACACTCCCTAAGGTGTTCGGTCTTTATGAGTGCGGGCGAAACAACACTCTTTATTAAAAAAAGCCCCTAGTGTCCAGGTACGTGCAAAAATTTCTGACGTGGCCACATGCCAAGACGCCAGCCTCCTCCTTGGTTATATCAGAAAAAACCAGGGGATGTGTAGCAACAAGAGACAGTAAAAAAGGTTTACGCAGGGTCTTAATCTAAAAAGAATCCTTTAGGACGGGTCCCTACTGCACGTCTGCGCCTGTGTCTCTGTTGTGCCGTATCCTGGACGGGCGCCGCACGACGTTCATCTGTAAAAGAGAGGAACTGAGTTGAAAACGGGTCGTGCCGAGCAAAAGTTTAAAATAAACAAAGTGTAAAGTAAAATATATAAAATTGAGCTTTATTGTCTCTTATTGTATATGCATGGAGCCCCTAGTGCGGGGGTATATGGCCACTAAGCCTGTATCAATGAT
>NW_021207132.1:0-2693 GCF_002162155.2 Triticum dicoccoides
TCGAACTTTTCCAGTTAATATGATGAGTTAGTATTGTGGTACTCTGTTGCAAGAAATACCATGCCAAATGTATGCAAGTACAGAAGTTGCACACAAACAGAAGTTTTGTTTTAGTGAGAAAAATGCATACTGTCTTCTATAACTCATTTTACTTCACGGTTTCTTCACCTGTTTGTTATTTCCTATTTATCCTAATTTCTAAATGTTCTACTCAACTTCAGCGCCATGCTCAATCCAACCCCGTGGCTTCTGGGTGTCCGAGTTCGTCGCGACCATCAGTTCGGAGACCTGCGTCACTGCCCGTGACGCTACAATGGCCACCTGCATCATTGTGTGCTCCGTCAACGGCCTCCTGCACAAGGAAAGGCAACAGGAGTAGAGACGTCTAAGGTGCTCTGTTCTAGCAAGGTGGCTGATTATGTTTGTCAGTTTGTAATACTTTGGCCGCAGCGTACTTATGTATCTTTTTCTGGCCGGAGCACGATCGGAGCTTATGTCAGTACGAACTTTGATTGTGATGGTACTACAAACTCTATAAAAAACCAGCAATCCTTTTTTACTGGTACCTTTTATACAATTCACATGGATTGTGCCCCTATTACCAACTGTGGTAAAAAAATGCATTGTGCTCACAATTTTATTTTAGTTCTGTCAGTTTGTAATATTTTAAAGAGAGGAGGTAAAAGTGAAGCATTCAGTTTTGTATTATAAAAAGTGTTAATGTGAGAAACTTCAAAAACATCTTGTTTAACAAGTTCTACTTGTTCTGTGTATAGTATTTATTGAGCTAAAAATGGTATGGTTCACACATTCTTGTCGATCTCATTGTAATCGTCCTTGTTTTTGTGAGTTTCCTGATGCAAATTTTGTGGTCAGTCCAGATGGGAGAAGGTGATTCGTCCAAAGTGTAATTCTGTGACGTTGACGTCCAAGTTCTACAACTGATTTGTACAAACAAAAATGGTGGTCCGTTCTACAAAGAAAAAATGGTTGAATTAAAAATATTGATCAGTACAAGTTAAAAATGGTGGTCCATTCGAAATAAAAGAAATGACAGAAATTCAACTTGTAGAAGTTCAAGCAAAAAGAAACCCCGTGCAATTCAAATGGGAAAAGTACAAGTCATAAAATAAGAGAAGAATAATAAAAACGTTTAGTTCAAAGAAGAATAAAAACGTTTTCTTTTAAAAAAATATCATTCAGTTCGATGATATAAACCATGCAAGTATAGAGGCGACGATACAATATACCGTTGAAAACTTGCGAGCAAAAAAATATTACCTAATACAGAGCAAAGTCTAGTTAGTGAAAACACGCTTAGTACAAACCCATGCACACATCAGTTCAAGTACTCTTTTTTTGGAACCTTTCAAAATTACTCTCCAAAGAATACATCAGTACAAACGCATATGTAGATCAGTACAAGTACTCTGTTTTTTCTGACGGAAAAGCAACACGATGGGTCTCACCGTAATCCAAATTACTTTTCAACGGTTGCGAATTTGAGAAAATGTTCAACATGACTAAGTTTCGTATTTTCGATATCTTTCCAACCGTATATTATTTGCCTCATTTCGACGAAATTTTTTAAAAAATCACGTTCAAAATCAAATTTGACCGTATTCAAATTCATTTTTAACCGTAAGGAATTAGAAAAACATTTCAATACGAAAAAGTTGTGCATTTTCCATAGCTTTCCAATGCTGTAAGGAATTAGAAAAACAATCTTTTGTATAATCCACCAAAGCTTGCATCGATAGTTAACCCGGTACTATTACTGTTACCTTCTATTATACAAAATTTAGAACTTCAATCCAACTATGTTGCTTCTGCGATTATCCGTACGTAGAAAATCACACTAAAGATTGTTTTGTTCTCTGAACCTAAACACATTTTTTCTTTGAGCTTAAATGCATTTATTCTCTGAACATAAATGGGATGGTTCTCTGAAATTAAGTGTGTGTGTTCTGTGTGTATTCTGTGAGTGTTAGAGAACAATGAGTGTTGCCTGTCAACTACTGGTTTGGCCAGTTTCAAATTTTGGCCTAGTTGAACTTTTGATAGAGCATCGGTTTGTTCTCAGTTCTAGTGCACTCAAAGCATAAGGAGGGTTTGACCTGTTATTGATGGATCACTATAACTTAACTTATCATGTCAGTTCTAGTGCGACACTAGCTAAGGTACAAATGTACTGAATGTTCACACCTTTAATCTTTTAATTTTGTGAACAAACATCAATTCCGTAGGAAAAAGGAACATAATAAGTCAACTTTGCAAGTGCATCAGTTCACCTTGAATAAAATACAGAAGTGCACCATCAAATTTTCCATCAGTTCGCTTATAAAAAAACAGAAAGTTGGTTGTGTAAAGAAAACCGGAGAATCAATGTCAGTCTAGAAGTTCACTAGGGAACTCCAAACCAAGCAAGTGCACTTGTTAGAGAATTTTTGGTTTACTATATTTTATAGACTGCAGAAATCTTGAACTTACTATTTTGAAATTTTCGTTGTCATTATGCAAAGTTGTACGCTCGACTAAAAATTGCCTTTTTTGATCTTTTGTTCTGAAACGTTTTTCTGAACTTACTATACTGTTTGTGTACATTATCCTCTCGTTAGTTTTGTGATTTTAGACAAAGTTTCAGCCTTCAAGCAATAGCTCGTCCACCACGGGTGCTTGCAGCCGTCCAGGTC
>NW_021207133.1:0-896 GCF_002162155.2 Triticum dicoccoides
TAATCATTCAAAACAGATAATAAAATAGCATGAATGCTTCATAAATTATAGATACGTTGGAGATGTATCAGTGACCAAATGCCGGTGGAAGAAGGAGACCGTGATGACGGCTCCGGTGAGCGAACGGAGGAAGGAGCTGTCGCAAAGTCCGGCGAGGTATATATATTAATTAAGCATGTGCTGACTAGATAATTGATGCATTAATTGTTTTGGTATGTACACATATTAACTCTCTTATTTTTCCTTTCTAGCCCTCCAGATCGAGCCAAACTTCGGCAACGAGACGAGGCTCGAAGAAAAGGTTGCGCCAGGATGAAATGTTCATGATCACAACAATCAAGGGTGATGGCCAACCGATTGAACCCAGCCAGACAAAGGAAGCATTTTCTGCTCAGTGTGGGGTTCTTGTTAGGGACATGATCCCGATCAGCATCCACCAATGGAATCAGCCGAAGAGCGAAGACCCTCAAGTGTCTTTTGTTAGTGATAGACAGAAAGATGATCTTTGGACTGTGCTGAAGGCAAATTTCACTCTACCGACAGAGGAGGATCCGGATAGGCCAGTTATAGAGCCATTAGTCAAGGCTCATGCTCTTAAGAAGATGGCAGATCTATTCAGGAGGTGGAAGAATGAATTGAAATCAACGTTTGTCGACAAAGGGAAGACTCCAGAATTCACCGGCCGATTTGAGAAGATAAGAGATCACTGGCCTGCATTTGTGACCCACAAGACATCGGAGAAGAGTAAGAAGATGTCAGCGACAAACAAGATAAATGCTGCAAAGAAGGAGCATCACCATCGCACGGGGCAGGTGGCTAAGTCAAAGCCCGACCGTTGTGGGACAAAACTGAGAAGGACCTGCTTGATAAAGGGGTCGAACCAGAGACATTGAACT
>NW_021207134.1:0-2714 GCF_002162155.2 Triticum dicoccoides
AGATATATTGCCATGCAACTTTCCACCATTCCGTTTATTATGACACGCTCCATCATTGTCATATTGCTTTTTGCATGAACATGTAGTTGACATTGTATTTGTGGCAATGCCATCTTCATAATATTCATACATGTCGCTCTTGATTCATTGCATATCCTGGTACACCGCCGGAGGCATTCATATAGAGTCATATTTTGTTCTAAGTATCGAGTTGTAATTGTTGAGTTATAAGAAAAATAAAAGTGTGATGATCATCATTATTAGAGCATTGTCCCAGTGAGGAAAGGATGATGGAGACTATGCTTCCCCCATAAGTCGGGATGAGACTCCGGACGAAAAAAAAGAAAGGCCATAAAAAAAAGAGAAAAGGCCCAAACAAAAAAAATGAGAGAAAAAGAGAGAAGGGGCAATACTACTATCCTTTTACCACACTTGTGCTTCAAAGTAGCACTATGATATTCATAATAAGAGAGTCTCATATGTTGTCACTTTCATATACTAGTGGGAATTTTTCATTATAGAACTTGGCTTGTATATTCCAATGATGGGCTTCCTCCAAAGTGCCCTAGGTCTTCGTGAGCAAGCAAGTTCGATGCACACCCACTTAGTTTCTTTTGTTGAGCTTTCATATACTTATAGCTCCAGTGCATCCGTTGCATGGCAATCCCTACTCACTCACATTGATATTTATTGATGGGCATCTCCATAGCCCGTTGATACGCCTAGTTGATGTGAGACTATCTTCTCCTTTTTTGTCTTCTCCACACAATCCCCATCATCATATTCTATTCCACCCATAGTGCTATATCCATGGCTCACGCTCATGTATTGCGTGAAGGTTGAAAAAGTTTGAGATTATTTAAGTATGAAACAATTGATTGGCTTGTCATCGGGGGTATAGAAGTTGGGAACATCTTTGTGTGACGAAAATGAAGCATAGCCTAACTATATGATTTTGTAGGGATGAACTTTCTTTTGCCATGCTATTTTGAGAAGACATGACTGCTTTGATTAGTATGCTTGAAGTATTATTACTTTTATGTCAATATGAACTTTTGTCTTGAATCTTTCGGATCTGAATATTCATGCCACAATTAAGAAGATTTACATTGAAATTATGCCAAAGTATCACTCCGCATCAAAAATTCTTTTTTATCATTTACCTACTCAAGGACAAGCAGGAATTAAGCTTGGGGATGCTTGATACGTCTCCAACGTATCTATAATTTTTTATTGCTCCATGCTACTTTATCTACTGTTTTGGACTATATTGGGCTTTATTTTCCACTTTTATATTATTTTTGGGACTAACCTATTAACCGAAGGCCCATCCCAGAATTGCTGTTTTTTTGCCTATTTTAGTGTTTCGAAGAAACGGAATATCAAACGGAGTTCAAACGGAATGAAACCTTCTGGAACGTGATTTTCTCACCGTACGTGATCCAGGAGACTTGGTCCCTACTCCAAGAAGTAACCGAGGGGTCACGAGGGTGGGCCCCCCCCCCCCAGGGCACGCACCCTACCTCGTGGGCCCCCTGTTGCTCTACCGACGTACTCCTTCCTCCTATATATACCTACGTACCCCCGACAGATAAAATACGGAGCCAAAAACCTAATTCCACCGCCGCAACTTTCTGTATCCATGAGATCCCATCTTGGGGCCTGTTCCGAAGCTCCGTCGGAGGGGGCATCTACCACGGAGGGCTTCTACATCAACACCATAGCCTCTCCGATGAAGTGTGAGTAGTTTACTTCAGACCTTCAGGTCCATAGCTAGTAGCTAGATGGCTTCTTCTCTCTTTTTGGATCTCAATACAATGTTCTCCCCCTCTCTTGTGGAGATCTATTCCATGTAATCTTCTTTTTGTGGTGTGTTTCTTGAGACCGATGAATTGTGGGTTTATGATCCAGATTATCTATGAATAATATTTGAATCTTCTCTGAATTCTTTTATGTATAATTGAGTTATCTTTGTAAGTCTCTTCGAATTATCCGTTTGGTTTGGCCAACTAGATTGGTAGTTCTTGCAATGGGAGAAGTGTTTAGCTTTGGGTTCAATCTTGCGGTGTCCTTTCCCAGTGACAGCAGGGGCAGCAAGGCACGTATTGTATTGTTTCCATCGAGGATTACAAGATGGGGTTTTTATCATATTGAATGAATTTATCCCTCTACATCATGTCATCTTGCTTAAGGCGTTACTCTGTTTTAACTTAATACTCTAGATGCATGCTGGATAGCGGTCGATGAGTGGAGTAATAATAGTAGATGCATAATCGTTTCGATCTACTTGTCTTGGACGTGATACCTATATACATGATCATACCTAGATATACTCATAATTATGCTCAATTCTGTCAATTGCTCAACAGTAATTTGTTCACCCACCGTAGAATACTTATGCTCTTGAGAGAAGCCACTAGTGAAACCTATGGCCCCCGGGTCTATTCTCATCATATCAATCTCTATCACTTTATTATTTGCTTTGTTTTTACTTTGCCTTTTACTTTTCACTTTGCATCTCTATATCAAAAATACAAAAAATATTATTTATCATCTCTATCAGATCTCACCCTCGTAAGTGACCGTGAAGGGGTTGACAACCCCTAATTGCGTTGGTTGCAAGTAGCTATCATTTTGTGTAGGTACGAGGGACTTGTGCGTGGTCTCCTACTGGAATTATACCTTGGTTCTCAAAAACTGAGGGAAATACTTAC
>NW_021207135.1:0-596 GCF_002162155.2 Triticum dicoccoides
TCGCTTCGGGACCTCGAAATGGTGAGTAATAATCCACGAAATGGGCCAGAATTCGCCAAAATGCGAGTGTTGATGACTGACACATAAACGAACCCCAGTGTTCATTAATCGTGGAAATCACTCCGGGACCCCAAAACAGCGAGTAATAGTCCATGAAATGGGCAAGAATCGGCTAAAATTGCCAGTGTTGATGACCGACATGTAAACGCACCCCAGGGTTCATTAATCGTGGAAATCACTCTGGAACCCCAAAACAGTGAGTAATAGTACATGAAACGGGCCAGAATCAGCCAAAACTGTCAGTGTTGATGACCGACACATAAGTGCACCTTCGGGTTCAGTAACTATGGAAATCGCTTCCGGACCCCAAAATGGTGAGTAATAATCCAAGAAATGGGCCAGAATTCGCCAAAACTGCGAGTGTTGATGACCGACACATAAACGCACCCCAGTGTTCATTAATCGTGGAAATCACTCCGGGACCCCAAAACAGTGAGTAATAGTCCATGAAACGGGCCAGAATCGGCCAAAATTGCCAGTGTTGATGACCGACATGTAAGTGCACCTTGGGGTTCAATAACTGTGGAAATTGCTTC
>NW_021207136.1:0-690 GCF_002162155.2 Triticum dicoccoides
CCGGTGCATCCAAACCTCGTGATATGATACGCTCTATCAGACATAAACATCCTTATATCTTCCTCCAAACAGCCACCATACCTACCTATTATGGCATTTCCATAGTCATGCCGAGATATATTGCCATGCAACTTTCCACCGTTCTGTTTATCATCATGACATACATTACTTTTGTCATATTGCCATTGCATGATCATGTAGTTGACATCGTATTTGTGGCAAAGCCACCATGCATAATTTTTCATACATGTCACTCTTGATTCATTGCATCATCCAGGTACACCGCCGGAGGCATTCATATAGAGTCATATCTTGTTCTAGTTTCGAGTTGTAATTCATGTGTTGTAATCAATAAAAGTGTGATGATCATCATTATTAGAGCATTGTCCCCCAAAACAAAAAAAAGTAAAAAAAAGGAAGGCCAAAAGAAAAAAAAAGAAAGGCCAAAGAAAAAAAGAAAAAAAAGAAAAAAAGAAGAAAAAAGAAAAAAAAGAAAAAAAGGAAATAATTAAAAAGGGGCAATGTTACTATCTCTTTTTCCACACTTGTGCTTCAAAGTAGCACCATGTCCTTCATATAGCGAGTCTCATATATTGTGCTTCAAAGTAGCACCATGTTTTTATATAGCGAGTCTCATTTGTTGTCACTTTCATATACTAGTGGGAATTTTTCATTATAGAACTTGGCTTG
>NW_021207137.1:0-1144 GCF_002162155.2 Triticum dicoccoides
AACTTGTCGGAAAATATCTTAACGACAAGTCGAGCTTTCTTAATGGTAATTCTTACCATCATTGTCTGTCTTCCTTTTAAAATCCATCCGTACCCAATGGCCTTACGACCATCAAGTATTTCTTCCAAAGTCATGGATCCGTTCTCGGATTTTATGGCCTCGAGCCATTTATCGGAATCCGGGCCCACCATCGCTTCTCCATAGCTCGTAGGTTCATTGTTGTCTAGCAACATGACTTCCAAGACAGGATTACTGTACCACTCTGAAGTAGTACGTATCCTTGTCACCCTTCGAGGTTCGGTAGTGACTTGATCCGAAACTTCATGATCACTATCATAAGCTTCCACTTCAATTGGTGTAGGTGCCACAGGAACAACTTCTTGTGCCCTGCTACACACTTGTTGAAGTGACGGTTCATTAACCTCATCAAGTCTCCACCATCCTCCCACTCAATTCTTTCGAGAGAAACTTTTCCTCGAAAAAGGACCCGATTCTAGAAACAATCCCTTATTGCTTTCGAATCTGAGACAGGAGGTATACCCAACTGTTTTGGGTGTCCTATGAAGATGCATTTATCCGCTTTGGGTTCGAGCTTATTAGCCTGAAACCTTTCCACATAAGCATCGCAGCCCCAAACTTCTAAGAAATGACAGCTTAGGTTTCTCTAAACCATAATTCATACGGTGTCATCTCAACGGAATTACGTGGTGCCCTATTTAAAGTGAATGTGGTTGTCTCTAATGCCTAACCCATAAACTATAGTGGTACTTCGATAAGAGACATCATGGTATGCATCATATCCAATAGGGTGCAGTTATGATGTTCGGACACACCATCACACTATGGTGTTCCAGGCTGTATTAGTTGTGAAACTATTTCCACAATGTCTTAATTCTGTGCCAAACTCGTAATTCAGATATTCATCTCTATGATCATATCATAGATATTTTACCCTCTTGTCACGACGATCTTTCAACTTCACCCTGAAATTACTTGAACCTTTCAATAATTTAGACTCGTGATTCATCAAGTAAATATACTCAACATCTACTCGAATCATCTGTGAAGTAAGAACATAACGATATTCACTGCATGCCTCAGCACTCATTGGACTGCACACATCAAAATGTGTTACTTCCAACAA
>NW_021207138.1:0-1020 GCF_002162155.2 Triticum dicoccoides
AAAACTTCGGAAACCATCTACCTCAACCTTCGAAAAGCATCCGTTATACAAGTTATGGCGATACTCCCGAACTCCCGCCCCAGTACTGGGTGGCGTCGAGGTTATCTCACCAACGAACTGCATAAAAGAGATTTTCGATGTCGGCGAACATATCTCAAGTATACCAGAATTGCAACGATAAAATTGTGACGACAACACCTCGGAGCTCAACTCCCCGGGACACTGCCACAACCCCTAAAGACAGGAGGCACCAAGAACAATGTTCTCGTCACAAAACCATCGGAACAAAACCAAGATACTCGCGTGAACCTAAAAAAAAATTTTAGTGAAATTTTAGAAGAGAAGAGTCAAAACTCTACGCCAGGATGCCTTACCAGAGCGATGAGGAGACTGGGAAGTAAAAAGAATTCCTAAGCTCTCCGATATATAATTCCTAAGGACTCAAAACATTTTTCTAGACACAACTCGGCTGCTAAAAACGATCAAGCAATGGGGCTCCTAAGGTCGGGGATGGCTCTGATTACCAACTTGTAACACCCTCGATGCGGCTATAGCTCCCACGTGTCGAGGCACGACTTAGAGGCATAACCGCATTGAAAGCAATGTCGCAAGTCAGGCAGTCATTACAACATCCCATGTAATATATAATAAAAAGGGGAGATAACATAGTTGGCTTACACTCGCCACGTCACATCAGAGTACATAAATAACATCCATCAAACAAGCACTCATGGCCCGACTACGGCGCCAAAATAGAAAAGAACCCAACATGCGACAAGGTCCTGAATCGACAACCCCAACTAGGCACCACTACTGATCATCCGGAAAAGACACATAGTAACGCTGAGAGTCCTCATCGAACTCCCACTTGAGCTCGTAATCGTCAACTGGAGCAGAAACACCTGGACCTGCATCTGGAGTTGTAATATCTGTGAGCCACAGGGACTCAGCAATCTCACACCCACGCGATCAAAACTATTTAAGCTCATGGGAATGGATAAGGCGAATATAGGTGGAGCT
>NW_021207139.1:0-1091 GCF_002162155.2 Triticum dicoccoides
TCTTCTCTCTGCGGCAAGGCCGCGCGGTCGATCTCACCATTGATACCTGCCCATATCGCATTCATTTTGGCTACAGTTTTTTGCATGCACATCCTCTTGAATAACTTGAACCAATCCTTGTTTTTGAATTTGGAGTAAAAGTTTGCTGCCAAATGCCTCATGCACCACCTTCCCTCTAGATCGGGCCAGCCCCACTCTTCTTCCGACGCCTTAATTATTTCAAGAGCGCTTAATAATCCAGTGTTGCGATCAGAAATGATGCAAACACCTTTACGCTCTTTCACGACACCCATCTTCACGCAGCTCAGGAACCACAACCAGCTATCTTTGTTCTCGCTCTCGACCAATGCATATGCAATAGGAAGAAGCTGATTATTTGCATCCGCTGCAATCGCCACCAATAGTGTTCCCTTGTACTTTCCAGTGAGAAAGGTACCATCAACAGATAATACCGGGCGACAGTGCCTGAAGGCTTGTATAGTCTGGGCGAATGCCCAGAATAAGCGGTCCAGGATTAGCTCACCCGGGTTCATTGGGTTTGGACGTTCTCTCCGCCAAACTTGAGTCCCCCTATTAGCACTTGCTATTTGATGAAGCATTCTAGGGGCATAAGAATATGCCTCTTCATAGGTACCATACAAGTTCTTAAATATATTTTCCTTCGCATGCCTAGCCTTGCTGTAGCTAACAGGGAATCCAATTAGATCCTCTGCATCTTTTTGCAGAGCCCTAACACTAATGTTGAGACTTCCCTGCACAATTGTTTCCATCGTCTGTGCCACAAATTTTGCTGTCACATTGCAGTGATCTGAAAGAGTCCCAGTTTGCTCACAGGTATGCTCCACTATTTTTGTGATATGCCATGACTGACATACCCCAGGCTTCAGTCTAGCGAGAACTCTTCCGCGGCAACCTTTCGCGGTGTGGATGCATATGACCTTCAACTCTTTTTTATCAGACTGCTTCACTCTATGCTGGCGGTGGATGCCGATTGCATAGCTACCCATTGCCTGGTAAGCAGACTTCTTATCTGGGAAAACTTGCCCAACCTCCAGGCTTCCCGCTCCTAGGCCAGAAGCAGAGTGAAATTC
>NW_021207140.1:0-2115 GCF_002162155.2 Triticum dicoccoides
AGTTGTTATTCTTATCTCATCCCCAGTTGGTCTTGTTATTACAAGATACCCTGAAAAACTCGTCGTGGTTTCGATAATCCCTTGAGCTTATTGCCTTGCTGTTCTTGTCACTTGAATACCCCTACGGTTAATTCTCGCATTTATAGAATATCCGCTCATCCCCCCAGTTGTTTATGTGTTACACAAAAGTCTTCGAAATACCACCCGATATTCCAAAAATCCTCAGCAACCTATTGCTCTGGAATTTCTTGTTTGCTTTCATTATGATTAATCCCATAAGTATAGAAATCTTATTGACATTCCTTGTCATTATCATTTTGAGTCTGTTGACTCAATATGTGGCGAATGCTAGTAATCATCAGTTGATCCTTTTAAATTATCTCTCCAGCTCAGACGTCTTTCAAACATGAGCTGGTTCTCGACCAAACTATCTGTCGTCGATTGTGCCTCTGGTATATTCAATTGATCCATCCTTGATCAGAACGTCTGCTTCTGATCCTTTGTTGTGGAAATCATAATTCCTTTTTATTTAAGCTTTGAATTATTCAGATGATTCCATAACCTGTTGCATTTGCATTCCTTCCTCTTCTGGTTGAGTACCGATACTCATATCAGATCCTTGTGGACTATCAAGTCCTTTGTTGGATTGTTATCCGCCAGTGTCCTTCACAGTTGATCACTTTGTGAGTTCTTCCCCTGATACATACTGCCTTTGTTAAGTTGTATCCTCTGCTTGGCCAACCATACTCTGCTTTCGGGCTTGTGTTATTTACTCTTGAAACTTGTGGTATATGCTTCTAAGAAGCCCCTATGGGTTGAACATATGCCTTCTCTAAACCGTGTGAACCCGAAAGTTTTCACGAGTCATACTCTTCTGGTGCTTCACCAGATAAAATTTCAACACTGCATCTTCATCGAACGTGAGAAGTGAATAAAAGGTTATGCATTGGAGAAGTGGGAGTCGACCTTGAACTTGTGTTCATGCCCATGGACACGATGTAGATCTTATCATTAAAGCTTCTTTTAAATAAATTATTCCTTTGGTATAAGTTCATCTTATATCTAGGATCTGGCCTTTTGCAACCGTGGTTCCGACCATGATTGTTCTTCTTTGATCTCATTTCTCGGACAAGTTAAAACAATTGTCTTCTATGGATCAATACACCAGTCCCACCTTTACTTTGATCTTGTGTCGAGTATTACCCCCCTGGTATCTCGAGATTATCATGGAACTGCATAAATCCTTATGAGTTCTTCATCAAGTGCTACCTTCCCACTGATTCCAATTTTTCGCGGGCTCTGAGTTATTTAACACTCAAAGACACCGATAACTGAACCGAGTCCGCTCTTCGGTTCAACAACTCTTCAGTAAGCTTCTATAAGTACGAGTTTGTACCCGATCACGCCATTCCTAGCCTGTTTGGCTATATCATTGTCGTGACGATTCTAATTGTGCTACCTGGTCCTTATTCTCGGAGCACCAATTTTCGACGATGAACTAACCTTATGTCGATCCTCATCGTCATATCATTTCGCCTTTAACAACAAGCTTGGTTTCGAGTTTGTGTCGTACCCTTGGTTCCAATAACCTTTCACTTCATCATTACTTGACTTGATGTCGTTACCGATCGATTACATCTTCATGAACTCTCGCGACAAAGGTGTCGTGATCATCAACATTCTGAGCTCATCCAGGATATCAATTGAATTCATGATGAGAAATAACATCCTTGCCCTTGATGAATTGTATTATCGTCGACCACTTTATTGCCTTCCCACCAACACAAGCTTGTTCATGTTTGGTGTTATACCTTGAGTTCCTTGCTATCCAGCAATTGTTCTTCTTTACCTTGGAGTATTACCATCCTTTATGTCAAGAATGTTCTGAGATTTGTTCCACCTCTTGAGAATTCTTGGCATAGAAATACTTCTCACCATGACCATTCTTTCTTGGTCCTCATATTGATTCCAACCGGGGTACCAACAAGTGAACGGTGCTGTTTGGATTCTTTCCTTCTAGCAACCCTATTTTTGAAGTTAATGGTCGAAAGTTCATTCTTAGGCTATTGATTATTGAATCACCATTCTGACATTGGTCGTGCAACCCAACCCATA
>NW_021207141.1:0-2481 GCF_002162155.2 Triticum dicoccoides
GTCTATAAGTCTATGAGGTGTTTGATATTTACAGTAAAAGTCGACCCCTAAAAATGAATATCTTCGACTGAAGATTTTGGTATTCCTGAAGACTTTCATGAAGACTTTGAAAGTGAAGAAATTGGTGTGTCCATGAAGACTTGATATTCATGCGAGGAATATGAAGCTTGAAGACTTTTGTTTTCATAGTTTTGTTTTTCTCTTTCTTGAGTCATAGGAAACACCGTACTGTTAAATGGGGTCGAGGAAATACTAAGGAAAACTTTCCATGTGATGCTGAACTCAAAATCCTACGCCTACCAAACCCTTCGAGTGAAGCCTTTGGAAATCTCATACAGTTCAGTCAATTTCTTCAGTGACAGAGACGAAGTTCTTCTGGTCGCTGAGGAATTTGTTCTGACTGAGTAGTTAGGAATTCGGCAGTGCGGATTGCCTACACAGTGAGGAACATGATAGCCCTGAGGAATTTGAGAGTCAAATTTCTGACCGTTGTTGTGCTGCGCGCCAGCTGTCCCAAAATATCTTATCCACCTAACGGTCATATCATTGAAGGGCATTTATGTCTTATCATGTCGGGCTGCTCCCTAGGCTATAAATAGCCGCCCCTACAACCACTAGCTGGTTGGCTGCTCCGAGAGAAATTGACACTTGTCATTTGAGAGCAACCCATCCCTAAAGGACTTTGAGAAAAAATCATCGAGTGAGGAAAACCCAAACCCAAACACCTACAAACCCAAAGTGATTGATCATCACTAAAGAGATTGATCCTACGTGGATCCGACGCTTGTTACCTTTGAAGACTGTGCTTCTTCCAGACGGTTAGGCGTCATGGTCTAGAGCATCCAAGAGGAATTGTGGATCGCTGAGTGACCGAGTCTGTGAAGGTTTGGAAGTCGCCTGAAGACTTACCACGAGTGATTGGACGAGGTCTGTGTGACCTTAGTTCAAGGAGAATACGATGAGGACTTGGTGTCCTGAGCTGCGTGCTCAGCGACTGGGCGTCCGGGACTATGTGTCCTCGAGTTTAAATACTCAGCCGCTCCAACCAGACGTACAACTGAGACAGCAGTTGGAACTGGTCTACCAAATCATTGTCTTCACCAACCTTACTGGTTCTATTTCCCTCGACTCTTTCATTTCCTCATTACTGTGTTGAGTGATTGTTCATATCTGTGTTTTGAAGACTTTGATTGAAGACTTTCTCAATTTCCTCAGTTAAATTTCTTTAATCTGTTTGTCTTCATCTTGTGTTGTCCTGTGTTTACGCTTTCTATGCTTTGTATGTGTCTTCATTTCATCATGATGACCATGCCTGTATTCCATTATGCTTACTTCTGAGTACTTATTCCGTTGCAAGTAGTTCTTCGCTAAGGAATTTCCTCACCGGCAAATTCCTCAGTGAAGAATTCATAAAAAATCGCCTATTCACCCCCCCTCTAGTCGATATAACGCAGTTTTAGTATCCCTTACCCACTCTAAAGTAGAAAGCGCCATGAATCATCGGCGCCGGCGGGCCGCTCTTCGGGACCCTGACTTTTCAGAAGAGGCTTTCAACGCCTTTAGCTCGGCTGATGCATACATCCGAGTTGCTCAAGGTGGACTTACCAGAGCCACCGACCAATATTTGAAAGATATACGAGTAAGTACATATTTGTTCAAATTTGTTAATTATATATACCAGTAGCCCTTGAGACTTGAAACAGTTGGTACAACTGATTTAAGGATCATTGTATAACCAGGTGCTCACAGAGAAGAACAACATGTTGTCTCAAGAGCTGGAAAAGTGTCAAACCCAGCTAGCGGCTGCTACAGCCGAACTCGAGAAATCCAAAAAGGCATCGCCTGGTATTGATGTCTACTACACAACCTTCTTCTTGTAGACGTTGTTGGGCCTCCAAGTGCAGATGTTTGTAGAACAGTAGCAAATTTCCCTCAAGTGGATGACCTAAGGTTTATCAATCTGTGGGAGGCGTAGGATGAAGATGGTCTCTCTCAAGCAACCCTGCAACCAAATAACAAAGAGTCTCTTGTGTCCTCAACACACCAAATACAATGGTAAATTGTATAGGTGCACTAGTTCGTCGAAGAGATAGTGATACAAGTGCAATATGGATGGTAGATATAGGTTTTTGTAATCTGAAATTGTAAAAACAGCAAGGTAACTAATGATAAAAGTGAGCGTAAACGGTATTGCAATGGTAGGAAACAGGGCCTAAGGTTCATACTTTCACTAGTGCAAGTTCTCTCAACAATAATAACATAATTGGATCATATAACTATACCTCAACATGCAACAAAGAGTCACTCCAAAGACACTAATAGCAAAGAACAAACGAAGAGATTATGGTAGGGTACGAAACCACCTCAAAGTTATCCTTTCTGTTCTATCTATTCAAGAGTCCGTAGTAAAATAACACAAAGCTATTCTTTCCGTTCAATCTATCATAGAGTTTATACTAGAATAACACCTTAAGACACAAA
>NW_021207142.1:0-1091 GCF_002162155.2 Triticum dicoccoides
TCGAAATTTTCCTTGATAGCCATGTTTGGCACATGTGGGTCACCATGTACAAAAAAATTTGGGTGATTTGGAGGTGGTGGAAAAAATCACCTTTGTTCAAAAACTGACTTAAGTTAGACAAAATAGCCCCTCCGGAATGCAGTGATTTTTTCGACCACATCCAAATCACCTCTATTTTGGCACACATGACCTCTTGCACAAACAAAGCTAGGTTTCCAAGGTTTTACATTTTTTGATTTTTTTTGAATTTATACAGCTCTCTAGACTGACTGCTCAAAACATCAGTCTATACCTCAAGGGGACGTTGTAAAATACTTTTTCCAAATTTTCTTTGATAGACATGTTTGGCACATGTGGGCCACCATTTACAAGAAAAATTGTATGATTTGGAGGTGGTGGAAAAAATCACCTTTGTTCAAAAACCGGCTTAAGTTAGAGGCCAAATGGCCCCTCCGGAATGCGGTGATTTTTTCGACCACCTCCAAATCAACTCAACTTTTGCACACATGATCTCTAGCACAAACTAGGCTAGGTTTCTAAGGTTTTTTTTGATTTTTTTGAATTTATAATGACCTATAGACTGACTGCTCAAAACATGGGTCTATACCTCAAGGGGGCATTGTAAAATATTCTTTTTCCAATTTTTCTTTGATAGACATTTTTGGCACATGTGGGTCACCATGTACAAGAAAATTTGGGTGATTTGGAGTGGTCGAAAAAATCACCTATGTTCAAAAACTGGCTTAAGTTAAGACCAAATGGCCCCTCCGGAGTGCGGTGATTTTTTCTACCACATCCAAATCACCTCTATTTTGGCACACATTACCACTTGCATAGAAAAGATAGGTTTCCAATGTTTTATATTTTTTTGAATTTTTTTTTGAATTTATACTGCCCCCTAGAGTGACTGCTCAAAACATCGGTCTATACCTCAAGGGGGCATTGTAAAATATTCTTTTTCCAAATTTTCTTTGATAGCCATGTTTGGCACATGTGGGTCACCATGTATAATAAAATTTGGGTGATTTGGAGGTGGTGGAAAAAATCACCTTTGTTCAAAAACTGGCTTAAGTTAGACCAAATGGCCCCTC
>NW_021207143.1:0-1441 GCF_002162155.2 Triticum dicoccoides
GGGGGGATAACTGCGGCTCTGATAGCTCTGCTGAAACATTCAGGACCAGAAACATGAACTCGACTGCTCGTGGGCACATCTCTGTCGAGTGCGCCTCGATGGGCTCTGTTCCGGTCGACCAACCCTTGCACGATAATGGATCGCGCGTCAAAGCCTGGCTCTCTGGGGTCAACTGGAACCCTACGCCCTGTACTGTACTGACGCCTATCATCTGGCTGCCGAGGAGCGTAAGACCCACCCCTCGGAGGGGAATAGGGCACTCGACGCCTATCATCTCGGTCGAGTCTGTCGCCATATTGATCTCGCCGATTCTCACGCCCTTCGCGCCGCGGAGGCGATCTGGGGCTGTGAGCCGACTGAACCGTATTCACAGTGACGGATCGACTGTGAATTCTGTTGCGCGACCGAGACACGGCTGAATTCTGATCTCCTGCTGCTCGGAGCAGATCCCTGATCTGCAGCAAACCTCTGCCAGCCTCTGACTGCGAAGGCTGAATGGACTCTGCTATACGGGTTGCAGCTGCTAAATTCTGAATTGGGGTTCGATATACCTGAGTCGGCGGGAAGAGTTGACGTCGACTGGTGTCGGGAACTCGTTGCCGCGCGCGCTCGTCGAGTGCTCGCTGAAGGTTCTCCAGTCGAGTGCGCTCGGCCAAATTGGCGAGACGCGCCTCCTCTAAGGCACGAGCCTCGGGGGTTTCTCCTGCGATGGGAATACGCAGGGGATCTTCGTTCCTGCGGCGAAGCTCTTCTCTTTGCAGAGAGTCGAGTGGCTCGGGCTGATACTCTTCGTAGCCTCGTGCAGGATCGCCGCCGTCGCCTGCTCCACCACCGCGGGCGAAGCCAGGAGGGCTGTGGGGCCCGTCGACCATCAAGATTTCCGCCGCTGGATCACTGCTTCCGCAATCGGATGCAGTCTCTCCGGAGCCAGTCGACTGATCGAACAAGCCGTAGAGAGATTCGTTGGGCTCGATTGCCGCAACTTGTGTAGCGGTCGACTGGCGAGCCACTGCGTGACTCACCCATCGCTGAAGCCTCGACCGGCCTGAGCGCTTGCGCTGGCGGGAGACCGGGAGGGTGGAAGACGGAGGAGCCGACCGATACTGGGTCGATGGTTGCCGCAGCAGAACGCCGCGGATACATGCACGAAAATGCGTCGCACCGCGGACGGGGAGCGCATCTACGTCGAGTGGAGCCTCCTGGAGCCATGCGGAGTCGTCGGCGATGAAGGTGAGAGTGCCGAGACGGATCTCTTGACCCTCGATCAAAACTCCAGCAGACACCATGATGAAAATACTCGGAAGAATTGCAACTTCTCCACAAAATCGCTAAAACACCGGCCCCACGGTGGGCGCCAACTGTCGTGGTTCTAAGCCTGACAGTAGAGTGGGGGGTAGGTATGGAGAGGCAAGGTCCTAGCTATGGAGAGGTTGTAAGCACA
>NW_021207143.1:4538-5141 GCF_002162155.2 Triticum dicoccoides
GCCTCGACTCGCGTTACGCTAAGACAGGGTGACACTGGTGTCCCGTGCTCGTCTCGTCGTCCGTCGTCGCTACCACGACGACGTCCGCCTCGACTCGCGTTACGCTAAGACAGGTTGGCAATGGTGTCACGTGCTCGTCTCGGCGTCAGTCGTTGCTACCGCGACGACGTCCGCCTCGACTCGCGTTACGCCAAAAAAGGGAGGCAGTGCTGTCACGTGCTCATCTCGGCGTCCGTCGTCGCTACCGCAACGACGTCCGCCTCAACTCGCGTTACGCTAAGACAGGGTGGCACTGGTGTCACGTGCTCGTCTCGGCGTCCGTCATTGCTACCGCAACGACGTCCGCCTCGACTCGCGTTACGCTAAGACAGGGAGGCAGTGGTGTGACGTGCTTGTCTCGGCATCCGTCGTCGCTACCGCGACGACGTCCGCCTCGACTCGCGTTACGCTAAGACAGGGTGGCAGTGTTGTCACGTGCTCATTTCGGCGTCCGTCGTCGCTACTGCGATGACGTCCGCCTCGACTCGCGTTACGCTAAGACAGGGTGGCAGTGTTGTCACGTGCTCGTTTCGGCGTCCGTCGTCGCTACTGCGACGACGTCCG
>NW_021207143.1:5653-6111 GCF_002162155.2 Triticum dicoccoides
AAAAAAAAAACAAAAAAAACTTATTTAAAAAATTGAATAAATTGTAAAATAGTGATTTTTATGAAAAACATCAACATTTTTCAAATTCTAGATAATTTTTTAAACCTCTATTTTTTTTGCTCAATATGGTGTTGTGGCAGTGGTGTCACGTGCTCGTCTCGGCGTCCGTCGTCGCTACCGCGACGACGTCCGCCTCGACTCGCGTTTACGCTAAGACAGGGTGGCTGTGGTGTCATATGCTCGTCTCGGCGTCCGTCGTCGCTACCGCGACGACGTCCGCCTCGACTCGCGTTACGCTAAGACAGGGTGGCAGTGGTGTCACGTGCTCGTCTCGGCGTCCGTCGTCGCTACCGCGACGACGTCCGCCTCGACTCGCGTTACGCTAAGACAGGGTGGCTGTGGTGTCACGTGCTCGTCTCGGCGTCCGTCGTCGCTACCGCGACGACGTCCGCCTCGAC
>NW_021207143.1:6341-7217 GCF_002162155.2 Triticum dicoccoides
AGTGGTGTCACGTGCTCGTCTCGGTGTTTGTCATCGCTACCGCGACGACGTCCGCCTCGACTCGCGTGACGCTAAGACAGGGTGGCAGTGGTGTCACGTGCTCGTCTCGGCGTCCGTCGTCGCTACCGCGACGGCGTCCGCCTCGACTCGCATTACGCTAAGACTGGGTGGGAGTGGTGTCACGTGCTCGTGTCGGTGTCCGTCGTCGCTACCGCGACGACGTCCGCCTTGACTCGCTTTACGTTAAGACAGGGTGGGAGTGGTGTCACGTGCTCGTCTCGGCGTCCATCGTCGCTACCACGATGACGTCCGCCTCGACTCGCGTTACGCTAAGACAGGGTGGCAGTGATGTCACGTGCTCGTCTCGGCGTCCGTCGTCGCTACCGCGACGACATCCGCCTCGACTCGCGTTACGCTAAGACAGGGTGGCAGTGGTGTCACGTGCTCGTCTCCGCGTCCGTCGTCGCTACCGCGACGACGTCCGCCTCGACTCGCGTTACGCTAAGACAGGGTGGCAGTGGTGTCACGCGCTCGTCTCGGCGTCCGTCGTCGGTACCGCGACGACGTCCGCCTCGACTCACGTTACGCTAAGACAGGATGGCAGTGGTGTCACGTGCTCGTCTCGGCGTCCGTCGTCGTTACCGCGACGACGTCCGCCTCGACTCGCGTTACGCTAAGACAGGGTGGCAGTGGTGTCACGTGCTCATCTCGGCGTCCGTCGTCGCTACCGCGACGATGTCCGCCTCGACTCGTGTGACGCTAAGACAGGGTGGCAGTGGTGTCACGTGCTCGTCTCGGCGTCCGTCGTCGCTACCGCGAGGACTTCCGCCTCGACTCGCGTGACGCTAAGACAGGGTGGCAGTGGTGCCACGCGCT
>NW_021207143.1:7344-8031 GCF_002162155.2 Triticum dicoccoides
CCTCGACTCGCATTACGCTAAGACTGGGTGGGAGTGGTGTCACGTGCTCGTGTCGGTGTCCGTCGTTGCTACCGCGACGACGTCCGCCTTGACTCGCGTTACGTTAAGACAGGGTGGGAGTGGTGTCACGTGCTCGTCTCGGCGTCCATCGTCGCTACCGCGACGACGTCCGCCTCGACTCGCGTTACGTTAAGACAGGGTGGCAGTGATGTCACGTGCTCGTCTCGCCGTTCGTCGTCGCTACCGCGACGACGTCTGCCTCGACTCGCGTTACGCTAAGACATGGTGGCAGTGGTGTCACGTGCTCGTCTCGGCGTCCGTCGTCGCTACCGCGACGACGTCCGCCTCGACTCGCGTTACGCTAAGACAGGGTGGCAGTGGTGTCATGTGCTCGTCTCGGCGTCCGTCGTCGCTACCGCGACGACGTCCGCCTCGACTCGCGTTATGCTAAGACAGGGTGGCAGTGGTGTCCCGTGCTCGTCTCCGTGTCCGTCGTCGCTACCGCGACGACGTCCGCCTCGACTCGTGTTACGCTAAGACAGGGTGGCAGTGGTGTCACGTGCTCGTCTCGGCGTCCGTCGTCGCTACCGCGACGACGTCCGCCTCGACTCACGTTACGCTAAGACAGGGTGGCAGTGGTGTCACGTGCTCGTCTCGGCGTCCGTCGTCGCTACCGCGACGACGTCC
>NW_021207143.1:11051-17383 GCF_002162155.2 Triticum dicoccoides
GACTCGCGTTTCGCTAAGACAGGGTGGCAGCGTTGTCACGTGCTCGTCTCGGCGTCCGTCATCGCTACCGCGACGACGTCCGCCTCGACTCGCGTTACGCTAAGACAGGGTGGCAGTGGTGTCACGTGCTCGTCTTGGCGTCCGTCGTCGCTTAGAAATTTGTAAAATACATACGGATCTGAATGTTGCAGACCCGTAGACTAAAAATTTCTCTCACAGGCAAAACATGATCATACCTTATTACTCTTGAGTATTAATCACATAGCAATGTGAACTAGATTATTGACTCTAGTAAACTTTTTGTGTGATGGTCACATGGCGACGTGAACTATGGGTGTTAATCACATAAAGATGTGAACTATTGGTGTTAAATCACATAATGTGAACTAGATTATTGACTCTAGTGCAAGTGGGAGACTGAAGAAAATATGCACTAGAGGCAATAATTAAGTTTTTATTTATAGTTCCTTATTTCATGATAAATGTTTATTATTCATGCTAGAATTGTATTAATCGGAAACTTCGTACATGTGTGAATACATAGACAAATAGAGTGTCACTAGTATGCCTCTACTTGACTAACCCGTTAATCAAAGATGCTTAAGTTTCCTATCCATTGACATGAGTTGTTGTTTGATGAACAGGATCACATCATTAGAGAATGATGTGATTGATAAGACCCATCCTTTAGGTTAGCACTATGATCATTGAGTTTTATTGCTATTGCTTTCTTCATGAATTATACATGTTCCTCTGACTATGAGATTATGCAACTCCCGAATACCGTAGGAACACCTTGTGTTCTATCAAACGTCACAACGTAACTGATGATTATAAAGATGCTCTACAGGTGTCTCCGAAGGTGTTTGTTGGGTAGGCATAGATCGAGATTAGAATTTGTCACTCCGTGTATCGGAGAGGTATCTCTGGGCCCTCTCGGTAATGCACATCACTATAACCCTTGCAAGCAATGTGACTAATGAGTTAGTTGCGGGATGGTGCATTATGGAACGAGTAAAGAGACTTTCCGGTAACGAGATTGAACTAGGTATGATGATAACGACGATCGAATCACGGGCAAGTAACATACCGATGACAAAGGGAACAACGTATGTTGTTATGCGGTTTGACCGATAAAAATCTTCGTAGAATATGTAGGAGCGAATATGAGCATCCAGGTTCCGCTATTGGTTATTGACCGGAGATGAGTCTCGGTCATGTCTACGTAATTTTTGAACCCATAGGGTCCGCATGCTTAACATTCGATGACGATTTATATTATGAGTTTATGTGATTTGATGACCGAAGGTTGTTCGGAGTCCCGGATGAGATCACGGACGTGACGAGGAGTCTCAAAATGGTCGAGAGGTAAATATTCATATATTGGAAGGCTATATTCGAACATCAAAAAGGTTCCGAGTGATTCGGATATTTTTCGGAGTACCGGAGAGTTACGGGAATTCGCTGGGAGAAGTAATGGGCCTTATTGGGCTTTAGTGGAGAGAGGGGAGAAGGGCCAAGAGGTGGCGCGCATCTCCCCCCTGCCCAAACCGAATTGGACAAGGGGTGGGGGCGCGGCCCCCCTTTCCTTCTCCCTCTCCCTCTCTTTCCTTCTCTCCTACTCCGAATAGGAAAGGGAATCCTACTAGGACTTGGGAGTCCTAGTAGGACTCCCTATGCTTGGCGCGCCCCCTAGGCCGGTCGCCTCCTCCCCCCCTCCTTTATATACGGGAGGGGAACACCCCCAAAGGCACTCAAGATTTGTCTTAGCCATGTGCGGTGGCCCCCTCCACAGTTACACACCTCGGTCATATCGTCGTAGTGCTTAGGCGAAGCTCTATGCCGGTAACTTCATCATCACCGTCATCACGCCTTCATGCTGATGGAACTCTCCCTTGGCCTCAGCTCGATCTAGAGTTTGAGGGACGTCACCGAGCTGAACGTGTGCATATCGCGGAGGTGTCGTGCGTTCGGTACTTGATCGGTTGGATCACGAAGATGTTCGACTACATCAACCGCGTTACTTAACGCTTCCGCTTTCGGTCTACGAGGGTGCATGGACACACTATCCCCGCTCATTGCTATGCTTCTTCCAGATAGATCTTACGTGATCGTAGGAAATTTTTTGAAATACTACGTTCCCCAACAATCTGGTAGACCAGCACTAAGAGCATCTCCACTCACCGCCCCCCCCCCCCCAAGAGGCCCTCCAAAGGCACTTTTTTAGCGCCGACGCTAAAAAGCGTCCCAGTCGCGCCCCAGAAGCCCAATTTTCGCGGTTAGGCCTGAAACTGGCGCCGGCGAGCCCAGGCCAAACCCAGCGTGCTGGGGGTCGCTCGGGGGCGCAGGGGGGGTCGTTTTTGGCACGAAAAGCCCGATGGACCCGGCAAGTCAACGACCAGCCACATCTCGTGTTCCTCATCGCCTCGTTTTCCTGCGAGGAATCAATGCCAAGGCTGCCGCCGGCCAGCCTTCCATTGATTTCTCACGGGCGGCGCAGTGATGGCGCGGCGACGCGTCCCTCCCCTCCCACCACGCTTACACACGTCTACCGCCCCTCGGCAGCTATAAAAGCCGCCCCTCTCTCACCAGTGGATGCACTCTCCTTCCCCCGCAGCCCCTCTCTCGCCACCGACGCCCCATTTCGTCTCTCTCTCTTCTCTCCCTGCCTACAGCGTCTACAACCACTGATGGGAGAGAGATTCCCCTGCGATGGCACGGCGGCCAACGGCTTCGGCTGCCGCCACCTGCACGAGTGGGAGGCCTACCTCCTCCACGAGGGCAACTACTCAGCGTCGCCGCCTGATATGCGCGTGCCGGGGAGGTGGACGCTCAGCGCCGGAGGTGTCCCCGTCCCCCCGCCGCCTGACGCTGATGGCTTCCACGGCGAGATCGCGCGCATTCGGGCCTCCCTGCCGGAGGAGGTGTGTGGCCGTTCGGAGTACGCTGCCAACAACCACGCGCAGTGGGCGTCGTACTTCCAACACAGCCACGAGGAACAACTGGCCTCCACCAACAACGCGCCGGTGAGGGGGCGCCACAACTCCGACGGTTGTCGCCTGTGGTGGGGCGTCTCCGGGCGCACGCTCCACTTCGTCCTCGAGCACCTCGAGGGAGGCAACGAGCCGCCGCTCGAGTACACGACGGCACCGGCACTGGTCCCCCGCCGGAGTGGCGGTCCTTGGCTGCCGAGACGCATGGTGGGCGGGTCCTCTTCATCCTCCTCCTCTGGTTCGCCGGTGCTCACCAACGTCAAGGCCGAGCCCGTGGAGATGTCGCTCGGGCGGCGCCCTCGTCATCAACGAGGGCGGTGGTGGCTCATCTGCTCCCTCCTCCCGCCTCGTCAAGCCAAAGACGGAGCCGGGGCTCATCGCTGTCAAGAGCGAGCACGACGACATGGCCGCCGCCGACGAGGCCGCCATCAAGTGGGCGCGCGAGGACTACGTCTGGTTGGAGATGGAGCGCCAGCGCCGCACCCTCGAGGAGATCACCGCTCGGCGCCGCGGCCGCGACGAGGAAGGCGTCATCGTCCTCGAGGACAGCAACGACGAGGCACCGCCGCCAGCCAAATCCGTCGCCAAGGCGACCCAGGGCAGGGAAGCAGCGGGGATGGCGGCAGCGTGCAGAAGGAGGAGGAGGACGACGGCGGCGGCGACTACAGCCCCTTTGGCAAGCTCTTCGGCCTGTAGGCGGCGCTGCAGTAGTTGTTGTTTTTTTAATTATGTTTTCAATATGTAAAAAACGATGGAACACCCGAATTTCGCCGAATTATGTGTCATATTTGGCCGAATTTTGGCCGATTATGTTTCGAAAAACTTAAAAAAAATAGCGCGTGGGGGCAACCTGGGGGCGGTGGCTGCGAAACCGATCGCCCCATGCTGATTTTTCAGCCAGCGCACCTCCAGGCGGCGCCATTTCAAGCCCCTAGGGGGCCGAACGGCTGGAGATGCTCTAACGCAAAGTGCAGGCATGCATCACTACAGCAAAAATTATTTTTGGCCTTGTGCTTCTCCATAACCCGAGTATAAATTGTTGGCCACTTGGCTTATATCAGTGTAAGCCGAGCCAAAGCAGCGAAACACATGGCGAAGCAAAGAAACTAGATTTACAACACTCTATGCCGAGTAGCGACCAAAAGCACTCGACTTAAGCCCAATTCTCGTCATATAGTTACCAAAACACCCGGCTTAATTATGTGACACGCACGCTAAACAATGTTGCCACGTGGCCGTGCTTGCCGCACGTGACGTCTCCGTGACAACGGGCGGTATCGAGTGCCCTCTCTCGCGGGCTCAGCTTATACATTGCATTTTTCTAAAATACAAAAAATGATTTGTCTCCCTGTAAGACGAGTGCTCGACATAGGCCACTCGCCTTACCTTCAGATATATCACGCACCCACCGCCTGGTCTGCGAGTTATCGCATGACAGTGTCTCGGCTAAGGGGGCTCTCACTATATTGACTCCCGGTCTAGTAGGCCGGGTTAAGAATCCCTTTGTCGGTTTTGTCTTGCGCCACTTCAGATGGCCCATGGCATATAACAAGAAGGTTCCATAAAACTTGGTTTGCAAGACAGGAAGCTAGACCCGTGGAGGACTCTACCATTATGTACGTAGCCGACTAGGATATATTTACCCTAGGGTCCCTGGTATACTATATAAAACCGGGTCCAGGCTCGTAGATAGGCACATTAGAATTTTCTAGGTACTTTTGTACTCTGTATACAAACCAATGCAATAAAGCAACAGGGCATATAGTATTATCTTCTTCGTGAGAGCATGTACCCGAGTAAAAACATCATGCCAAGTAGCCTAGCTAAGGATCAAAAAGCTTCTTTGGTGCACGGCGTCCAGTGGTATGCTTATCCCAACCATTCACATGCATTTCGATCATCATCGAGCATTTATTGAGCAATGTATAAGGAAGCTGCGTCTGTTTTTCTCCTGGCAGCATTGACCGCGTAATGTAGCAAGGTTGGTCCTGGATTCGAGCAGCACGCGCAGCAGATATCCCATGAGCCAGCACCATGATAGGCCGCATTCTAGAACAGGTTGCAACTTGTACCATCTTTCGGCACAGGTCAGGGCACCGAATAGTTTGTACGTTTGGCTGGGTTGTTTATCCGGGTTAGCAAAATAAATCTTATTCACATATAAGTTGCTCATGTAGTCAAACCTTTTCTAGGCGTCTTAGGCAATCATTATTTGATAATCACTGTAGCACATTAGCTAATCAACTCGTACTAATCACGGGACGCAGTCCATTTTACACTAGGCCCACAGTTTACATGCATGCGTTGCTAATCGTTTAATGGAAGCATGCTTTGTACTTATGAAATATACTTTTTCACATTAGTAACCATCAGAGATGCAAATTGCCCCGACACTCGGTATGTAGCACTGTAACCATCATTTTTTATTAGACTAGCCAACCCTTCTTGGCTCACCACCAACTTGCCGGTCTGACCACATGCCGTTTGATACATACCAACACAGCAGGTACTGTCATCAAATCATGTGTTTGTCTAATTGTTATCTCCTTTTTTTTTCTTTACAAGTTTTTTTTAAAATAATCATAGGCCTGCAAAATAAGGCAATTAAACCCATTAACGGTGGCACAAATGGCATCCCCTGCCGATAGACACGTCATCACAGCCGCACTATTCAGGGCGCCAATCGGGATCGAGCTTTGCAGGTCAAGTCGTCTGCTCGGACGGAAACGTATTGGCCAGCGTTCTTTTCTCCCCGTACACGTCTTCTCCTCCTTTCTTCTCTCTCTCGTTTTTCCTCCCCAATTGGGTTGCCGCCGCCGCCGACGCCCGCCAACGGCGGCAGGCTGGATCTGGACGCCGTGTTCGGGGCGGATGGGTTCATCTCCTCCCCCCGCTACGAGAAGCTCATGGCCGAGACCCCGTACTCCGTCCTCGACGTTGACCACCTCGTCGACCCACCCCCGCCCAACTTCGCCGGCTGCATCTCCTTCCGTTGCCTCAACGTCAAGAACGACTCCCGTCTGGAGGGCCTCATCAAATTGTCCGATCTGGTGCGCCCCTCCCCACCTCCCCTGCCTTCCCCGCTCCCTCTGTCCTCTAATGGCGGACTGGGTGGAAATTTTTGTTATTCTCTCTTTTAGTGTTCTTCAGCTTGCTTCATGTATTTAGGTTTTGATAGTGGGAGAAAAAGTGGGTGAAGGCATTGGTAGTACAAGGAAAGAAGCACAACATCAGGCTGCAGTTTTAAATTTGTAGCTTGTGACTAGAAACATAGAAGATGGGGATCTCGATCGAGTTACCGTATTTGCTAAAGGCTCAGGAGGATTACAATGTCTCTGT
>NW_021207144.1:0-1743 GCF_002162155.2 Triticum dicoccoides
CTTCATATGAGGTGGGATCTTTTTCCATATGAACCATTTCTGTGTTATAAACTTTAAAGTCAGTAGAAATAGCTGACTTTCTTGGTCTTGTAGACCTTCTAAGGGCCTCAGTTTCTGGCACATTCTGTGCCTCAACTTCTGGCACTTCTTCTAAAATTTGCTGCTGCACCTCCCTTTCATGCTCAACAACGGGTTCAGTCGGCTCCTGACGGACAGGTTCCGGGTCTGCCCCCATAGTGTCATGGGTGGAGTTGCAACTGGTAGTGAGAAAAATGGCTCCTGAATCATCGGATTAGGTGCATGCACCCTCTTCTCCTCAAGATCAATTTTCTGAGCTACCAAGCTCCCCCTCATCATTTCGTCCTCTAAGAAGACTGCATGTCTCGTTTCTACAAACTTTGTATATTTGTCTGGGCAGTAGAAACGAAAACCCTTTGATCTGTCTGGATAGCCAATGAAGTGGCAACTCACTATTTTGGGATCTAACTTTCCAATGTTTGGATTAAACATTTTGGCCTCAGCAGGGCACCCCCACACCCTGAAGTGTTGTAGGGATGGCACCCTTCCTGTCCATAGCTCGTACGGTGTTTTGGGCACCGACTTGCTTGGTACTCTATTGAGAATGTGAATGGCGGTTTTAAGCGCCTCCATCCATAATCCCAATGGCAAGTTGGAATAACTCATCATGCTGCGCACCATATCCATAAGTGTACGTTGCCTCTTTCAGCTACTCCATTTTGCTAAGGTTCGCCCGGCATTGAATACTGGGCAACTATGCCAGTCTCCTGGAAGAACTTTGCAAAAGGTCCAGGGACTTGGCCATATGGAGTGTGCCGACCGTAGTACTCTCCCCCACGGTCGGACCTAACTATCTTTATTCTTTTATCATGCTGATTTTCAACTTCAGCTTTGAATATTTTAAATTTATCCAACGCTTCAGATCTTTTTTTGATTGGATAAATATATCCATAGCGAGAGTAGTCATCTGTGAATGTTATGAACGAGTCATATCCATCCACACTTTTCACCGGAAATGGTCCACAAATATCAGTGTGGATGATTTCTAGTGTGCCTGTGCTATGGATTGCACCTTTTTTGATTTGTTTTACGTACTTTCCTTTAACGCAATCTATGCATTGTTCTAAGTCTGAAAATTCTAACGGAGGAAGAATTTCACTTTTGACTAATCTTTCTATTCTCCCCTTCGAAATATGGCCCAAGCGACAGTGCCATAATTTTGATGAGTCGAATGTTCTTTTTCTTTTCTTTTGCTCTTTATTCGACACGGAAACATTTTCTTTCACATTGCAAACGGAATAAACTTTTTCACGAAGTGATAACAAATAAAGCTCATCATGTAGTAAAGCATCACCCACATAAGCATTATTATACCAAATGGCACACTTGCCATGTCCAAAATGACATTCATAATTATCTTTGTCCAAACAAGAAACACTAATTAAGTTTCTATGACATGATGGAACAAATAAAACATCTCTAAGTAGAAGATTGAATCCGCCAGCTAACTCCAAGGAGATATCACCGACAGCTTCAACTTCTGCTTCAACTCTGTTTGCCACTTCAATGCGTCTTTCGCTTCTTAGCGTAGTTCGCATCGAATGGAATCCCTGTAAAGAATTTGCAACATGAAAAGTTGCTCCGGAATCAATCCACCAAGTGGATTTTGAAAACTGTGTATACTGGATTCATTGACAAATGAAACTATATTGTTACCTCTTTTTG
>NW_021207145.1:0-1055 GCF_002162155.2 Triticum dicoccoides
CAGCCTTCGCAGTCGGAAGCTGGCAGAGGTTTGCTGCAGATCAGGGATCTGCTCCGGGCAGCAGGAGATCAGAATTCAGCCGTGTCTCAGTCGCGCAACAGAATTCACAGTCGATCTGTCACTGTGAATACGGTTCAGTCGGCTCACAGCCCCAGATCGCCTCCGCGGCGCGAAGGGCGTGAGAATCGGCGAGATCAATATGGCGACAGACTCGACCGAGATGATAGGCGTCGAGTGCCCTATTCCCCTCCGAGGGGTGGGTCTTACACTCCTCGGCAGCCAGATGATAGGCGTCAGTACAGTACAGGGCGTAGGGTTCCAGTTGACCCCAGAGAGCCAGGCTTCGACGCGCGATCCATTATCGTGCAAGGGTTGGTCGACCGGAACAGAGCCCATCGAGGCGCACTCGACAGAGATGTACCCACGAGCAGTCGAGTACATGTTTCTGGTCCTGAATGTTTCAGCAGAGCTATCAGAGCCGCAGTTATCCCCCCCAATTTCAGGTTGGCAACAGGAGTCAACAAGTTCACTGGTGAGTCTAAGCCTGAAACTTGGCTTGAAGACTACCGAGTGGCAGTTCAGATCGGTGGTGGCAACGACGAGGTGGCCATGAAGCATTTGCCCCTCATGTTGGAAGGTTCTGCCAGGGCATGGTTGACTCAATTACCTCCTAGCAGCATTTACACTTGGGAAGATCTGTCCCGAGTGTTCGTCAGAACGTTTGAAGGGACTTGCAAGCGACCAGCGGGATTGACAGAGTTGCAAGTCTGCGTGCAGAAAACTAATGAGACTCTCAGAGAGTATATTCAGAGGTGGATCACTTTGCACCACACTGTGGAAAATGTCTCTGATCATCAGGCAGTATGCGCCTTCAAAGACGGCGTCAAGAACAGAGAACTGAGTTTGAAATTTGGTCGAACCGGTGACATGACCTTGAGTCGGATGATGGAGATTGCTACCAAGTACGCCAACGGCGAAGAAGAAGACCGACTCCGAAGCGGCAAGCACAAGCCGAGTCAGTCGGAAAAAGGAAACGCCAGTCGGAAACAGAAGCG
>NW_021207146.1:0-869 GCF_002162155.2 Triticum dicoccoides
TCGAGGCGGACGTCGTTGCGGTAGCGACGACGGACGCCGAGACGAGCACGTGACACCAGTGCCACCCAGTCTTAGCGTAGCGCGAGTCGAGGCGGACGTCGTCGCGGTAGCGACGACGGATAGCGAGACGAGCTCGTGACACCACTGCCACCCGGTCTTAGCGTAATGCGAGTCGAGGCGGACATCGTCGCAGTAGCGACGACGGACGCCGAGACGAGCACGTGACACCAGTGCCACCCTATCTTAGCGTCACGCGAGTCGAGGCGGACGTCGTCGCGGTAGCGACGACGGAAGCCAAGGCAAGCACATGACACCATTCCCACCCTGTCTTAGCGTAACGCGAGTCGAGGCGGACGTCGTCACGGTAGCGATGACGGAAGCCGAGACGAGCACGTGACACCATTCCCACCCTGTCTTAGCGTAACGCGAGTCGAGGCGGACATGGTCGCGGTAGCGACGACGGACGCCGAGACGAGCACGTGACACCATTCCCACCCTGTCTTAGCGTAACGCGAGTCGAGGTGGACATCGTCGCGGTAGCGACAACGGACGCCGCGACGAGCACGTGACACCACTGCCACCCTGTCATAGCGTAACGCGAGTCGAGGCGGACGTCGTCGCGGTAGCGACGACGGACGCCGAGACGAGCACGTGACACCACTGCCACCCTGTCTTAGTGTAACGCGAGTCGAGGCGGACGTCGTCGCGGTAGCGATGACGGACGCCGAGACGAGCACGTGCCACCCTGTCTTAGCATAACGCGAGTCGAGGCGGACATCGTCGCGGTAGCGACGACTGACGCTGAGACGAGCACGTGACACCAGTGCCATCCCGTCTTAGCGTAACGCGAGTCAAGGCGGACGTCGTCG
>NW_021207147.1:0-1116 GCF_002162155.2 Triticum dicoccoides
GTCTATTCCTGCAAGCAATCGAAGAACGAGCAAGAATATGATAAAGCAATCTGAATATTGCGAATATATATGAAGTATTGATAATGGTGGGGATCCGGAAGCGGTCTTGGTCTGGTCGTTGGACACAAACGAAGTACACGAAGTTGCAATGGCTAACTTTTAACTAAACAAATCCCCAGGAAAAGCTACTAGATGGATCTACTTATATAGGAGCAAGGGGTGGCGTCCAAGGAGGTGGGAGGACGTCCCAAGGCAGCCTAAAACTAAATCTAGGTCGTACAAGGCCAATGGGCCCAAGTGGAGGTGATGTAACACCTTTGGACTTGTAGTTTGACTCGGATTCTGCTGCAGCATCAGATTGTTTCGTCCACAACTCAACGCTCCGGACGAATTTGAAGGTGATTCCAATTGGGTTGGAAAGTACACGAAATCTAGTTTCCAACAAAAAAAGAATCACCCAATTCGGAGTCCGTATGAAAAACTTGTGTGCGTTTTGAGTCAGGTATGTCTGTGCAGTCCGAATCTGAATCCAGAACGTGAGAGACTTGGACTCTATCTTCTCTTGGGCCAAAAGTGACGTGAGAGAACTTTTTCGACAGCAAATAAACATCTCTTTCTTCCTTATCTTCATATGTGGATTGTACAAATGTCGCATACACCTACAATTAGACAAAACACAAAAGTGTGTGAAGTATTTTTGTTCTGGATAACATAAATAGATTATTGAATAGTTTGCACTAGAAATCACCTGACAAATATGCATATATGCAATATTTTTGGTCATATCCAAGGTAGTCATGTCCTCATCATCCTCCCCTTCTTGAAAATAAAGTCGTCCTCGGCGTTGCTTAATCTGAAATGTGGCTAACAAAAGAGACAAGGTGTACATGTTGTATATGTATATGTCATCCATTTTTACTTCCCTTGATTTTTGCATATATGACACATGAATAGATGAGTAACTTGCATAGTTCATAAAATCTAAAGCCAAAAAATTAGCACAAGAAGTAGAAGGCATGAAAATATTGCAACTCAGTTTGCACATATAAGTGAAGCTCTTATTCATTTCAAAAGATTGACAATGTTCATCATTAAACCATCCCAACATTGGTGAAT
>NW_021207148.1:0-709 GCF_002162155.2 Triticum dicoccoides
TGATACTCCGAAAGAGTATGTCCAGTTTGTACACGAAGTGCGTCCAGTTTTTGCCGTGACCCTCTCTACTCTTTCGCGCATGCTATGCGGGTGATATGATGATACCATGCCACGTTTCAACATTTTCAAGATTCATTTTGTAGTGATTTTCAATTTCATGGTCATTTAGCTCTCTAAAATAATTAGGTAAATGACTGAAAAACAACAAATGATGTCAGAACATGTTGGAAATTGATGACGTCGCTTTGAATGCTGCATACTGAACACAAAAGAAGTCTGGAGTTCAAATAAGTTTAAAAACCATTGAAGTGGCCGTGTAACAGATGAGTTCTCGTCTGAAACCCTGATACTCCGAAAGAGTTTGTCCAGTTTGTACACGAAGTGCGTCTAGTTTTTGCCGTGACCCTCTCTACTCTTTCTCGCATGCTATGCGGGTGATATGATGATACCATGCGACGTTTCGTCGTTTTCAGGATTCATTTTGTAGTGATTTTCAATTTCACGGCCATTTAGCTCTCTAAACAATTAGGTAAATGACCGAAAAACAACAAATGATGTCAGAACATGTTGGAAATTGATGACATCGCTTTGAATGCTGCATACTAAACACAAAAGAAGTCCGGAGTTCAAATAAGTTTAAAAAACATTGAAGTGGCCGTGTAACAGATGAGTTCTCGTCCGAAACCCTGATACTCCGAAAGAGTTTGTC
>NW_021207149.1:0-949 GCF_002162155.2 Triticum dicoccoides
GCATGACGTCAGTGGTCAACTGCGGCTGGCTGGGGTCAAACCTGACGTGTGGGGTCCACACGTCAGTGACAGGGGGGTTTAACAGGGTTAATTTAATCCTAATTAGGAATTAGTGGCGCTGGGGCCCACTGGTCAGTGTCAGGGGGGTTGACTAACAGTGATTAGCACTAATCTGACCACCTGGCCGACGGGGCCCACGCGTCAGTGACCCTGGGGGGGTCAAACCCCAGGTCAAACAGGTCAAACCCACCGGCGACATGACGCCGGCGAGGCCCGAGACGGCGGCGCGATGCGGAAACGCGCTACAGGGCACGGGCGAGGCCGTGCTTGGGCTCGTTGGAGAGCCCTTGCTCCCGCGCGTCGAACGGTGGTGGTGGCCGTGCCTGAGGTGGCCGGTACCGACGACGGCGAGCTCGCGAGCGGCGGCCGGAGTTCGGCCAACGGCGGGTTAGGCGATGCAGGGCGCTAGGGGAGGCGTTGGTGCGTGCTACGTGCTCCTGGTGAGGTGTGGAGCACGATGGTGTGCTCGGCTTTGAGCTACAACGGCTCCAGCCACGGCGGCGACGAGGCACGGCGGCGGCGAGCTTCGGAGCTCAAGGGGGCGGCAGCTACAGGATGCTAGGGACGACGGGGCAAGGGGGAATCGGGTCAGTGGCTCACCGCGGAGCTGCAGGGATGGTTAGCGGGCTCGGGGACGTCCGGTGGCTCTCGATTCGACGGCGACGATCTCCAGTGGCCGAGGAGGGGAACGGCAACGTGGGCGGCGATGCAGGGCTTCTCGAGGGGCTTGGCTTGGTGGGGAGGAAGAGGGGGTCGCGGCGGAGCTCCTGAGCTCAGCGGAGGGGCGAGGGGTGGCCGGTGACGGCTGCTATGGCGAACGGCGGCGATGGTGGCGTTCGGACATGGGAGAGGGAGAGCGAGGGAGAGGAGGGGAAGAACCGGGGAGAGT
>NW_021207150.1:0-1058 GCF_002162155.2 Triticum dicoccoides
GGTCATTTTTGAGCTATCCTAGGTTAAATAGGTCATTTTGGAGCGAATTAAGCTTATTATGTAATTTTTGAGCTAGCTAAGCATATTGAGTCATTTTGGAGGAAAAAATGCTAAGTATAGGTCATTTTAGAGCTAGCCTAGGTTAAATAGGTCATTTTGAAGCTAGCTAAGCATATGAAGTCATTTAGGACATAAAATATGTCATTTCTTAAGCATATTATATCATTTCAGAGCTAGCTAAGCATATTAAGTAATTTTCGAGGAAAAAATGCTAAGTATAGGTCATTTTAGAGCTATCCTAGGTTAAATAGGTCATTTTGGAGCTAAGTAAGGTTATTATGTCATTTTGGAGCTAGCTAAGCATATGAAGTCATTTAGGAGCTAAAATATTTCATTTCTTAAGCATATTATGTCATTTTAGAGCTAGTTAAGCATATTAAGTCATTTGGGAGGAAAAGATGCTAAGTATAGGTCATTTTAGAGATATCCTAGGTTAAATAGGTCATTTTGAAGCTAGCTAAGCATATTAAGTCATTTTGGAGGAAACAAATGCTAAGTATAGGTCATTTTAGAGGTATCCTAGGTTAAATAGGTCATTTTGGAGCTAATCAAGCTTATTATGTAATTTTTGAGCTAGCTAAGCATATTGAGTCATTTTGGAGGAAAAAATGCTAAGTATAGGTCATTTTAGAGCTATCCTAGGTTAAATAGGTCATTTTAGAGCTAAGTAAGTTTATTATGTCATTTTGGAGCTAGCTAAGCATGTGAAGTCATTTAGGAGCTAAACTATGTCATTTCTTAAGCATATTATGTCATTTTAGAGCTAGTTAAGCAGATTAAGTAATTTTGGAGGAAAAGATGCTAAGTATAGGTCATTTTAGAGCTATGCTAGGTTAAATAGGTCATTTTGAAGCTAGTTAAGCATATTAAGTCATTTCGGAGGAAAAAATGCTAAGTATAGGTCATTTTAGAGCTATGCTAGGTTAAATAGGTCATTTTGGAGCTAATTAAGCTTATTATGTAATTTTTGAGCTAGCTAAGCATATTGAGTCATTTTG
>NW_021207151.1:0-1330 GCF_002162155.2 Triticum dicoccoides
AAAAAAATGTGTTTTCAATCAAGATAATCTTGGGTTACTCCCTGTAAAATAAAAAAAAGTTAATCATGTGTTATATGGAACCAAACTCAATAAATAGTCTCTTCCGAAAGAGGAAGAATCTTTATTGTGTGACGAAAGAAAATGACTACTATATCTACGGATGGTTGTTTGGCGAAGATGCTTGAGCAAGTTTGTAATTTTGATGGTCATTTCTGGCTTGGTCTACAAATGGTAGCCAAATATAACATAGGAGTTGTTTACCTAAAAGGGTGGAGATAGAGTTGCTAGTCTTCTGAAGTCAATCATGAAACAACACAAATTGGCAAACTAAAGAAAATAGCAAACAACGTAAAAAAATAAATAACTTGGTTTGATGTATAAATCATGTTGAAGCTCAATTAGAGTTCAGAAAGTTATAGCATCAAAACTAAATATACATCCATGTTGCAAATCCATTTTATGAGACCTCAAGACACAATATGATAATGAGCAATCTAAGGAAGAGGGGTTTGAGGAAAGCATCAAGAACTGGCATACCAGAAAGTTGTAGAGGAGTACACTGTATATCAATTTATCGAACCAAGAGTTAAAGATGTCCCTTTGCTCACAAATAACAATTGAAATAAATGAATAATCAGAATGCTTCAATTTTCATCCTACTAATATGTGGGGCAGCCATAATGATCAATAAGCCGCATGCATGAGGACTAGGCTGTAGCCTAGTGGCAAGGGACGCGGTGGCAAAACCTTGCGGCCACGGTTTGACTCCCGTCGGGAGCGAATTTGTGGCGCCTCACCCTGGTGGGATTCTCCTATAAAAATATGTCCAGGGTGCTAGTGCCTATGGATCTCATTTTTTTTTATATAAGCCGCATGCATGAAAGAGCCATGAAACCTACAGAACAAAATAATGTAAAGGTCAGAACAACATACACCATCTTGCACCATAACTTATAGTACAAAATAAATTCAAGTTGTTTTTGCCTTTGTAAAATTAAAAAGTTTGCGAAACAGTATTTCTGAGAAGAAAGTTTCCTGAAAAGACACATCTGCAGCTTCAACATGGGATTATTTCAGATTTGCACGGGCACCGTCTAGTACTAAACTTTTGTCCCCAAAATTGGCCAAAGATTACATTCAGTGTAGAGGTTGTGGATGACATCATTCTCTGAGAGTGCTACTGTTGGTATTATTTTCTAAAAGAACACGGTACAACCATTTGCATAGTAAAATTCAGATGCAGTATCTAATCTCTACTATCACCATGAAGAAATCGTAAATATTTGATTGCTAGCAGCACGACGTCATAGATCTACAGAGATTCAGTTTG
>NW_021207152.1:0-929 GCF_002162155.2 Triticum dicoccoides
TGTAGCCTACTGGAGGCCGTGGACAGCGCTGACCGTAGGGGTGGGCTGTGATGCGGTAGGTACGTGGCCGGGTGTACCGAATACCCGTTAGGTATCTCGGGAACCCTGTTCACATCGTTCGGGGCCGTATGGGAAACCTCGGCCGGACTCCCTGCGGATGGAACCTGAATAGGCGATAAACCTGGACTGGAGGCTTAGGTGATTAGGTAGGTCGTGGCCGACACCCACGTTGGGCTTCCGCTTGAAGGTTGCCGAGTACATGTCGTGTAAACGACGGTAAGTGGTGAGAGCGTGTATGAAGGAGTACACCCCTGCAGGGTTAACATGATCTATTCGAATAGCCGCGTCCGCGGTAAAGGACTACTTGGTTGCCTATACAGTTCATAGACAAGTAAATGGGAACTACTAAAAGCCTCAAGATAAGTGTGAGTGCCGAAGATGGCTCTTCCGTAGGAAGACGGAGGCGGATCCTCGGTAGTGTATTGAAGTGGTGAGTAGCGGACTCGTCTGCGCAAAACCATTTCAAGTTGGAGTATCGTAGGATAGTCTAGCCAAGAGTCAAAGCTGGCTTGCTGCAATAACTCCACCAACCCTTCTTGATACTATGCATGTATGTAGGATCTGATGTAAGTCTTGCTGAGTACCTTTGTACTCATGATGCTATAATCTACATTTTTTACAGAAGACGCTGCAACCCCTTCTGATGGGTTCTATGTAGACGTTGACATCAACGAGTAGGCTAAAGACCCAGGTGGTGACCCTGAGCTTGTGAAGGACCACGTAGTATAGCTAGGCTTTCCAAGCCTCTTTTATTTTACTAGTTGTCTGTACTCAGACAAGTTACTTCCGCTGCTGGTTTGTATGACTGTATGACTTGTATGTTGGGTCGTGAGACCCGTACCTTTGTGTATGTTATGTATGGCTCCCTG
>NW_021207153.1:0-1687 GCF_002162155.2 Triticum dicoccoides
CCGTATTGAATACGAGATGCTCCACCAGGGCCTGAGGGGTTTGGTAAGAGATTCCCTCCTTATTTAATTTATCATGAATGGTTTTGTTCAATTGCTTGTTCCGTAATAGTTGCAGATGTTTTTATTTAGATGTCTGGTTTGTGCCTCCGATTTATATTGTCTATTGTATTGTTGCATATGTTTTTGTTCGATTTATTCAGATAATTCCATGTTATAGTTTCGCTAGCCTGGTTTATCTTGACTGTGTTAGTCATTGTCGTCTCTTTGGTTATGTTCCATGTGAAACTGTTGCTCCTCATATTCGTTGTCTAGTGAACTTTTTTTGTTTGCAGTAATCAACATGGGCAATTGTACAAAAATCTTATACTTTTTATATTAAATTTTACTAAAATATATTTACATACTAATATTTAATATTACTTGATTAATCATAAATAACACAATTAAGTCGCTAAATATCAATTACAATGTTGTTTGTTATGAAATTTTAGTGTCTCTTAAAAAATATATTTGTGTTATGATGCGTTGAAATTTTATTTTGTGAAAAAAATCATGTCTCTCTGTAGATGAATTATGACGTGTATAGATGTTTGCACCATTTTAGATAGGATAAATAAATATGTTGCCAGGAAGCTATAACCTATGACATAAAAAATATCTTTAGAGATGTTTGTAGAATGCACGATTGTTTACGTTGTGCGTAATTACATAGAAAAATAGATGGCGTATGTAACATCCTGGTTTTTTGAGGTTGTGAAAATTGAAAAAAAATTAGGGTTAATAAAATTCTAATTGGAGATTTTAGTCAAGAATTTAAAATGAATTAATATAAAATGGAAGTAGCAATTGAGTTTGACGCACATTTCCGGTATGATGTACATGTTTAGATTTAGATTTGTACAAGAAGCATTTCGTGTGCTTTGTTGCGCCTTGTCTGCAGGTGGACTGTGGCATCCACGTTTGTATATGCCATGACAACCTAACACACTCAATGCAGGGACATGCATCAATATTGGCCTACTCACATAAACATCAGCGACATGTCAAAATATGTTTGCATCCCCCTACTGTGATTGTATTAGTGGCAATAATATTTCATCATATCACCATGGAGAAACTACAACGGATCATTACCTCACATCAGCAAAAGAAATACAACACATGAACCCAAAATCGGAAACTAAAAAGCAAACATTCCTCTCCATGCCATGACAAAAAAAACACCGTGGATAAAAGAGCAAAGGTTGCCCACGAGTGAAAGACCATTATAAGAGTAAGCATCAACCATTCAGATAAAAGAAACACCCAACTACCAACTAAGAAAACTTCCAACATCAATCCAAGCCAAACTCGTGAAGCATGCCAACAACAAGCTGCTCTAGTGTACCAACACACTCCATAGAAACAACTAATACATCCATACAATCAAATGCACACAGAAAAATCTGCATACTCAAAGGGAAGTGAGAAGTACACCCACCCCATGGCAAGACAACAAACAAAGGAAATGAAAAGACACTACTCCTAGAAGATGAGGCCTCAACCACATGACCAGTGAGAAAAGACCATCCCAACTAGTGATGTTGCAACCGCCGAATGTCCAGCCGCTGAATGACCGGCTAGGAAAGACACCACTCCTAGCCGCATACTTGCAGCTAGCAGTGTAATACACCAGGGGTGGCCCCTC
>NW_021207154.1:0-1260 GCF_002162155.2 Triticum dicoccoides
TTGAAATGGCATTGCAAGACTCTCGGGAAATGAACTATGGGAGCGGGTCCCTGAAACAATAGTTCATCATTAAACCAAGGAGAGGTGAGGAGGTGGCTGATTGACTCAGCGACAATTCATTGAGATTTTCAAAAGATGGATTTACACAATAATGTGAACAAGAAGATGACATTTGTCAGATCAAATGGTATAATGATGTATGCTCGAGGAAAACATACACAATTAAACATTGGTTGAAAGGTGCACCCGAAATATGGGTTGGGTTGCACGACCAATGTCAGAATGGTGATTCAATAGTCAATAGCCTAAGAATGAACTTTCGATCATTAACAAAAAAAAATTAGGGTTGCTAGAAGGAAAGAATCCAAACAACACCGTTCACTTGTTGGAATTAACACGGGGACCAAGAAATGAACGAAGATGGCAAGAAGCATTTTGATATCAAGAATTCTTAAGAGGTGGTGAAATTCCCACCACATTCTTGACAAAAAGAGATGGTAATACTTCCGAGGTAAGGAAGATCAAATGCTGGGTAGCAAGGAACTCAAGGTATAACACCAAGCATGAACAAGCTTGTGTTGGTGGGAAGGCCATAAAGTGGTCGATGATAATACAATTCATCAAGGGCAAGGATGGTATTTCTCATCATGAATTCAATTGATATCATGGATGAGCTCAGAATGTTGATGATCACGACACCTTTGTCGTGAGAGTTCATGAAGATGTAATCGATCAGCGACGACATCAAGTCAAAGTAATGATGAAGTGAAAGGTTATTGGAACCAAGGGTACGACACAAACTCGAAACCAAGCTTGTTGTTCAAGGCGAAATGATATGACGATGAGGACCGACGTAAGGTTAGTTCATCGTCGAAAATTGTGCTCCGAGAAGAAGGACCGGGTAGCACAGTTAAAATCATCAAGACAATGATATAGCCAAACAGGCTAGGAATGGCGTGATCGGGTACAAACTCGTACTTAAAGAAGATTACTAAGAGTTGTTGAACCGTAGTGCGGACTCGGCTCAGTTATCGGTGTCTTTGAGTGTTTAATAACTCAGAGCCCATGAAAAATTGTAATCAGTGAGAATGTAGTACTTGATGAAGAACTCATAAGAAGTTATGCAGTTCCAAGATAATCTCGAGATACCAGGGGGGTAATACTCGAAGACGGATCAAAGTAGAGGTTGGACCGGGGTATTGATCCACAGAAGACAAGTGCTTACACTTGCATCGAAAATGGTATTTAAAGGAGAACATG
>NW_021207155.1:0-554 GCF_002162155.2 Triticum dicoccoides
GACCCCCCGCACCCCGCGCACCGTCTTATAAAAAAATTAGTATCAAACAGCTTTTTAAATGCTACTGTCTTATAAAAAAATATTCTGTTATTATTTAAACAAGTTTGAACATATTTAAACATAAATAAGTATCAAACAGTTTTTTAAATGCTAAAAAAAATTTGTGGAGCCTGGGAGTCGAACCCAGGACCTCCTGGTGTGAGAACTGGCTGCTGACCAGTCGAGCTAGTAGAGTGGGCTTGACATAGATAGGTTCTGGTACTACATAACCTTTTGGCTCGAGTTGAAATAAAAAAAATACTAATGGCGCACCACGGTGAGGTGCGCCATTAGTATGGACATGCTAATGGCGCACCACGGTGAGGTGCGCCATTAGTATTGTGGCCCCCCTTCGCCCGATCCCCCCTTCGCCCGATCCCCCTTCGCCCGATCCCCCTCGCCATTTCTCTCCCTCTCGATCCACCGCCGCCGCCGCCGCTGCCCTCGCCCTCGCCCTCGCCCTCTCCCTCCCTCCCCCTCTCCTCGCCGCCCGGACGCCGCGCCGACGCCGCCTC
>NW_021207156.1:0-1147 GCF_002162155.2 Triticum dicoccoides
ATCATTTAGGTTCAATTCGATATAGGTCAGACATACGACTTTTGAGTCCATATACACTTTATGTATGGACACGGAGGGGTTATATAAAAAATAAATCCTAGATAGAGAAGTGGCTTCAACCAGACGTGTTACCTCTCGGTGAACAATGAAGACCCTAAACCCTCCGTGCATATATGCAAAATGTATTGCTGTTAACTCTCAAGGATACCGACCCAACTACATCCAGCTATACACATTGTTTAACCAGACCCTAAACCCTACATGCAGTTATGCTAAATGTTCCCCAGTTACCTCTCGGTGATATCACTAATGTGTGCCAACCATCCTCGGTGGACCTTGACAAGAAAAAAGAGCAAATAAAGGCTCGGAGGAGAGCTGCTTATCGAAAGAAAAAAGAGGAGGCAGCCAGCAAGCAACTAGATGAAAATCAGCCAGCCCTTATGATATCAGGTAAGAACGTTTTATGTTTCATCAATATGTTTCAGCACTGGGATTATATTACATACCCGCTCGGTTTCATTATATATGGTTACTATGTTTTCATGAAACTGAACCATTTGAATCTTTGTCCAACATTCTAAAATAATACAACAGATAAAACAAACTTTGTATTGTCGATATTGATATTTGATGAGATTCTGCTACCTTGCAAAATGTTGAACAATGAAGTTCTGATTATGTTTTCACACTGCTGTAAAGAACACAAGGGTGACTTAACAGACGAGCAAAGTGAGCAGAGAAACGCATGGAGGCGAGCAAATTATCAGAAAAAAGTGGGTGACGGAACGATCGATCTTCAAGAAAAAAATCAGAAGTTGCGAGAATGGCGCGTGCAACACCCTAAAACCATGACTGAGGATGAAAGGTGGGAATCAAGTGCAAAAAGAAAGGCAAAGTATGCTGCAAAAAAAACACCCCGTGTGCGGAATCGATCGCTATGCCACGTCCAGATCTAACTAGCACATTGTCCAACCCTCACACACATTGTCCTACTCTCACGCTTTCAGCCATCACGCCACAATCCGACAGTGAACAAATAGATCATGCTCCTACCGTCAATGTGGCCCCCACATACATCCGCAACACCGTTATCCTATGAACTATCATCTTTCATCATGTAATCATTCATGACATATAAATAATGGTT